>NC_089838.1:22431278-22511656 GCF_035609145.1 Eleutherodactylus coqui
TCTATCTATCTATCTATCTATCTATCTCATATCTATCTATCTATCTTTATCTTTATCTTTATCTATATCTATACCAGTTTGGTGGATGCCACCCTTCCGGTGATTGGAGCCCTATACATACCTTTGTATACTGGGAGGTTTTCTAGCGTATTTACCAAGTGCAGATCCTAAACTTGGTGGGATCGCAGCTAACTACGAGATCATTATACAATATTAATAGGGTTATCCCAGGATATACAGTTATCTTTTAACCAGGGGATAGGGGATAACTTTATGATCGGTCGGGGTCTCCCTGCTGATATTCCATTCTTCTCGTCATTGTGGAGTCCCTTCTCCCACCCGCAGTGATGTCACACTGAATGGAGCAATGGCTGAACGTGCATGGCCGACGCTTCATTCATTTAAATCGGGCTGACGGAAATTACTAAGCGCTTGTATCCTGGCTATCTCTGGCAGTTCCATTGGAAGTGAATGGAATGGCACCGCACATGAGCGACTACCACTCTATTCAATCTCCTCCGTACTGAGAGGGATGCAAAAAGCCTGCAGCGAGGAGGAGGGGGGCACCAGACCACTCTTCTTAGGGTCGGTGGGGGTCGTAGCGGTGAAACCTCCACTGATCTTAACCCTTTCCAATCCACTGTCTGACGTCTAAAGACATTCTGATTGAAGGCTGTACAGCTCCGATGTCGGAAGACGTCCGACAGGGTATTCTTACTGTGTATTACTGGCCGCTCTTTTGTCGGGGGCCTCTCCAGCATGTCCCATACTGCAGTACTGGCTCTAGCCAGCAGATGGCGCCATTGTATAATGGCAGAAAGAAGAAGGTCCCTAGGAAATCCTGAATCCAAAATTGGATTGCAAAGGGTTAAAGCTATCCCCCATTCTGTGGATAAAGGATAACTAGAGATTGAGATAACCCCTCCAAGCTATATGGGTTGCCTTCCCGGCTGTGACCAATCAGCTTAAAGGCTCATGTCCATGACCGTGTTTTCACCGTATATTACGCATGTGTTGCCCTACTGTGTGATACGCAGTGAATGTCCATTGACTTTCATTGATCCATGGACATATGCATGTTGACACTGCGTGTCGATACACATGAAAGATAAATCGCAGCATTGGCATCTTACTTGACATGATTGAGTCTAGGTGCAGCCCGGCAATTAGCGGTAATCCACATGTAATTACTGTGGACACCCTATAGATGGCCAACGATTAATCAAAAACGACATATTTGTAAACTACATAAATTAATACTTTTTAACAACCCAGACCGCCTGCTGGGACCTGTACCGCTGGTGCAACCGACTGGACTTCTGCTATTTTTCCATGCGAACGTCACAAAGACATGACACGTATACCGGTAGTACCCTGATTGCTTAGCCATACTTCCTCTTTAGAAGTGCTCTGACCCAGCTTTCCTAGAATCCTGAATGGCAAATCCGCCGTTTCCTTGCATTGCAGACAATATAGATGCTTTTCAGGAGTTTAGGAGAACTGGGCGACAACTTTATGGGGTTAGAGCAGCAGCCATATTGGTTGTCGATCAACTGTCCTCAACAGCTATAACTGAGAGAGTTTTTTGGGTGTATTTTCAGTGTAATGCTCTTTGAATACACATATATAGTGTTTGTCTGTCTGCTATATACACCCCTTTCTGTGTATTCATACTGTACTTTTCATGTTATGTCTCTGAGTGGCGCAGTATATATAGACTACTATATATAGACGAGTGGTGGGGAATTTATGGAACCCAGTGCTGAGGGGGCTGGATTCTTGGCACGGACTGGATTTGTCACTTTTACAGTACTCACTGGTCATCTCCTATCATGAGGTGATTTTTGAAGATATTTTCTCAGTTTTCAGCTGAGAGGATTTTGTCACCTTCGTCACATTCTGGGAAGGAAGCCATGTGTGTGATAAACATGCCAATCATTCTATGAGGAATATTTTGCTATTGAGTAGATCTCCTTTTAATTAAAGGGGGGAATTTCTGCCAAATTTATTATAAAAAAAAGCAGTAAAAATTTTTCGAGGGCGACTGGGGCCAGATTGTTTATATAAAATAAATTTATAGGCCTCACTGTGTCCTCTAAGTCATCTATAAGCCCCACTGTGCCATCTTAATCATTTATAGGCCCCACTGTGCTCCCTGAGTCATCTATAGGCCCCACCGTGCCATCTTAATCATGTATAGGCCCCACTGTGCCCCCTGAGTCATTTATAGGCCCCACTGTGTCCTCTAGGTCATCTATAAGCCCCACTGTGTCCTCTAAGTCATCTATAAGCCCCACTGTGCCATCTTAATCATGCATAGGCCCCACTGTGCCCCCTGAGTCATTTATAGGCCCCACTGTGTCCTCTAAGTCATCTATAAGCCCCACTGTGCCATCTTAATCATTTATAGGCCCCACTGTGCTCCCTGAGTCATTTATAGGCTCCTACGTGTCCTCTAAGTCATCTATAGGCCCCACCGTGCCATCTTAATCATTTATAGGCCCCATTGTGCCCCCTGAGTCATTTATAGGCCCCCACCGTGCCCCCAAATCATTTATAGCCCCTCCACCCGGGCACTAACATAAATTAATAAACTCACTCCCCTCCCTCGCCATCCTCCATCTTCTGCCTTGGCTTCTTCTGGCCAGGATCATGCAGAACAACGCAGGAGGTCCAAAGACATCATTGCCCCGCCTGCATGACAGAGAAGGCATTGGGTGGCGGGGCAGGAAGTGCTCAGCTTCTTACAGCACCACTTGCGATAGTCTTAAAGACATGGATGCAATTGATTTTAAAGACCAAGCACCAGATCAATCCCACCATTGAGTGGGCCTCCCACAGGCTCAGTGGGCCCCCACAATCGGCTCAGGTTTGCCAGGTGCTGACGCTGGTCCAGTATCTACAACATATAAGTGTATTAAAGAACATTTTCGCTTTAACTAAAATGGCTGCGATGATGGCTTCTATAGGTCTTGTCAACTGGGACAACCCTGTTATGGAGACCAGCTGGATGATTGTTTCCTATAAGGTAAATTATTCCTGTTACACAATGAATATCGGTGTGCATGAACCTAGCGTAATATTCAACCACTGATCTGATGTAAACTCTAGTATTCTGTATTCAAAATGGCTGCCCTTGCCATCATGTCATTTTCCCCCTGCGGTCAACCAAGTGTTTGACTATGACAGGCTTTGTCCTATCTCCGGATCTTTCTTCAGGTCAAAGGGAAATATGTTTTCCTGTGTCGTGTCAGAGGTTAAACCTTAGTAGATATATTTTGCGCAGATGACAGAATAGGTTTGTTTGCGTTGGACATGTATTTCCTTCTCCATCTTTCTACTTCCTGATGGTGTTTGGTAAAGAAATAGAAGGAGTAACAAGCACCTCCAAAGGTTCCAACGATCAGCTAATAAAAACGAAGAAAAGTTTGTTCCTCAGCTGATCTTTCAGTTAGCATAAGGCCGCTTTCACACGGGCGTTTTATAATGGCTATTTTGCCGCGATAAAACGCTGGCCGTAAATCGCGACCATCTGAAGCATTGGATTCCAATGCATGTTCAGATGTGCGATTTTCCGACGCGTAAAATCTGCCGTCTGGAAAAGATAGGACTTGTCCTATCTTTTTGCCAAAATACACAGGCTGTTCCCATAGGGAGCCTATGAGAGCCGTCAGAAAAGAGGAGATGTGGGATGTGGGAGGGAGTTAAGCAGCAGCTCACATTGCTCACATTGCTCTGATTGGTCACAGCGCTCAGCCAATCACAGGCAGCGCTCGACCATTTATTGAATTCAATGAATGGCCGAGCGCTGCCTGTGATTGGCTGAGCGCTCAGCCAATCAGATACAGCCCCTTCAGCAGGCAGGGATTTTCAATCTCCGCCTTCTGAAAGAGATTCAGAGCAATTCAGGGAGAAGACGCGGCTGGATGCGCCTGAGCCCCGGCAGCTGCGGAGAGGTGAGTATATATATTTTTTATTTTTTTACACATTCTAGGGCTGATTTTCAGGGAAGCGCTTATATTTAAAGGCCTTCCCTGAAAATCACTGCATGGGCTGCCAGTATCTTACTGCTTTCAATGGAACCGGCTGTAGCGCCGGCTCCATTCAATTCAATGGGATAGCATTGCGGTCCTCTGCCACACTTGTGTCAACTTTAGCAAAGGATTTCTTCAACTCCGCGGGGAGTCCCCTTGTCACTGAACACTGTGATAGTGCTGTCACAGTGTTCAGTGATGAGGGGACTCCCCGCGGAGATGAAGATATCTTCGGCCACAGCTGTCACAGCTGTAGCAGAGAACCGTGATCTTCTCTGTATGTCAGTGGGGCTGCCGCTGCTGCCGCCGGCCCCATTGGCCACAAGGTGAAACCCCTGGATGTGATAGCATCCAGGGGTTGCACATTCAAAAAATCCTGAATGCCACAGTTACTTGCGTTTTAAAATCCGTTGTCGAATTTTTGTGCGCAGGTAAAAATCGGACATGTGACCTCTGCCATTGAAAAGCGTTGGTTCTAATACATGCGGATCGCAAACGCAAAAAACATGCACAACAAAAAACATCTGACTGAGCCCTAAGTCTTTCCCCTTTACCAGCACCTCCCTGCTAATACCACAATGTATGGGCATAGACAGGAAATATAGCAGTGGGTAGTGAGGAACTCACAATATATGTTTCTGCCATATTTTTTCTTTTGTTAAATCTAAGTTTCACGTTTTCGGTTTCAGGAATAAGTCATCAGTCTCATCTTGAGAAGATTCAGTCTCATTCTGAAGTAATAACCCCACGCTGGTTGATGCCCAATGATCAGGAAGATAACCTCAGTGGTAAAGTGAGTAGATCCTGTGCAAAGAATGTTGCAGTAAAATGTCTTCAAGGGTGCGTCTACTCACAGTTCACTTTTGGCTGCGGAATGCACGCTAAAGTTGTGCCACAGTGTAAGGGTGCATTCAGACCATCGTATATCGGCTGGGTTTTCACGCCGAGCCGATATACGGTGTCCTTGTCTGCAGGAAGGGGGGGGGGATGGAAGAGCCAGGAGCAGGAACTGAGCTCCCGCCCCTTCCCCACCCCTCGCCACTATTTGCAATGGGAGGGGTGGGATGGGGCGGAGCTAAGCGTCGATACTTAGCTCCACCCCTGTCTCACCCCCTCCTATTGCAAATAGTGGCGAGGGGCGGGAGCTCAGTTCCTGCTCCTGGCTCTTACATCCTCTTCCCCCTGCAGACAAGGACACCGTATATCGGCTCGGCGTGAATACGGAGCCGATATACGGTCATCTGAATGCACCCTCAAGTACAGTTTAACTAGATGGGATTTTAATAAACCCTATTGATTTACAGCAGGAAAAATACACAGCGGAAAATATGCATGTTGCGGATTTTCATATCTGCGACATGCTATATCTATCACAGAAAAGCAATGGATTTTCCTTGCAGAATTCATTCATTGCAATGCAGTGAGTGAAATATGCACAAACATTCACATTGAAATCACAATAAAATCAATATGTGGATTTAATTCAATGGTTATCATACCCTAATCTGGCATTCAATAATCCAGAAATTCTGATAATTTGGCTGTGGACTCCGAGTCTTTATCTTGTAGCTATACCAGGGCCAACAATAATTTTAAAGGGGTTGTCCGGGATTTTTTTCTTAATTTTTTCCCCTATTGATAACCTGTCCTTAATATAGGTCATTAATTGTAGGGGATCCACCGCTTGCATCAGCTGATTATCGTCGCTGTCATTATGAAAAGTGCAGGAAGGAGATTGCATTGACCATAGCACAGCAGCCTTTGTTAGTATTGCAGGCGCAATTCTCATTAAATTCAGTGGAAGCTGCCCTGCAATTCCAATTTGGGCCACTGCACTGTGGTCAGCGCAATCTGCGTCCTGAGCTTTCCATAGTGACTGCAGAGACAGCAGTCAGCTGATCTGCTGCTTGGATCCCTGCCAATTATTTATTGATGAGCTGTCCTTGATTACTTCAGAAGGATTGCTGAGCCACGCAGTTTTTCTGATTACAAGGCTTTGAGTCTGGAAAGAATTTTTTGTTGCTAAAATGAGGAAAATTGGACTCTACCGCATTGTTTTTTTTTGCCTTCCTTTGGATCAACATTGCAGATCATCAATAGGAAAAAACTTAAAAAAAAAGTCTTAGACAACCACTTTAATCGCTGATACGTAATTCCGTACCATATATATTAGTTTTTGGTTTTTTTCCCTTCCTCCCTCAAATCTATCTATTACAGTACAATATGAAATTCTTGGTCCTACTGGGATGAAATCTATAATACTGTTCATTCTGATTCTTGAACATAATGCCAAATCTGCAGTAAAGACTGACACGAACTAACTTTTTTTGTTTAGTATCCAAGCTATGCAGAAGTGATGGTGATGGCTGAAGGAAAGGAGATGATTCTAACTCTTCACAGAAATGAGTGAGTATCAAGTTAAGTTACAAAGTCCATTTCATTCCTATTATGTAACAGGAAATTTAACCCCTTAACGACGGCCCCATCGGGAAACTACGTCCTCAGAAAGTGGGCCTTAATCCTAGAGGACGTAGTTTTATGCATCCTCTTTGGATTGATGCCCACTGGCCTGAGGACGTGACAGCTCCATGCTGTCGGTGCCCGCAGGTAGCCGACAGCATGGAGCTGTCATCCCAGGATGCGGGCAGCCCCCCCCGGCATTGCGATCGGCGCTATAAAATGAATAGCGCCGATCGCAAAAAAGTAAATAAAACAGTGAAAAAAAGTAGTAATTCAGCTGCTATGATGGATCGGATCCATCACGGCAGCTGAAAATACTCACACGGCTTGTCGGCGGTGTTCCCCGGAGATCTGGTCCTCCCGGACCCGCCGGCGGCCTTCTGCGCATGCGCGCCTGACGATGACGTCACGCGCACGCGCAGAAGCCCGGGTGTCCCCGGCAAATTTAAAATCTCCTGGCTCCCGGCTCCTGAAGGTAGCCGGGAACCAGGAGGTGTTACCGGGGACCACTTTGAGCGGTCCCCGGGCCCGCGATCACCGCTATCCATTGCGATAGCGGTGATCACGAAAAAGTTTAAAAAGTAAAACAAAAGTAAAGTTTCACCTCCCCTCATGGATCGGATCCATGAGGGGAGGTGAAGATACTCACCCCCGGTCCTCTGCGATGTCCCGATGTCCCGGGACCCGAAATCCCCGTCTGCGCATGCGCGCCCGATGATTGACATCGGGCGTGTGCACAGAGGGGCTCGAGCCCCGGGAAATTCAAAATTGCTCTGCTCCTGGCTGCCATGTGTAGCCAAGAGCAGAGGGATGTCACCAGGGACATGATCACTGTCATCCAATGGATGACAGTGATCATGTAAAGTAAAAAAAAAGTGCAAAAAGTTAAAAAAAAATAATAAAAAAAGGGGTAAAAGGTAAAAAAAAAAAAGTGCAAAAAGTAAAAAAAAAAGTTTTAAAAAGTAAAAAAAAGCTTGCGTTTCATCTCCCCCCACGGATCATATCCGTGAGGGAGGATGAAATGACGTACCTAAGGCCTGCGGATTTATCCGCGGACCTCAACCCAGCTTCTGCGCACGCGCCCGTCACCAATGTGGCAGGTGCATGCGCAAAAGCTGTGGTTTTTTAAAATCTCCCTGCTCCTGGCTACAAAACTTAGCCGAGAGCCTGGAGATTTCACGGAGGCCCGCGGTGAGCGGTTCCTGATCACGTGTTCGCCGTTATCCAAAGAATAATAGCGATCACGTAAAAGTTAAAAAAAGGTGAAGCTTCATCTCCCCTCACTGATGCGATCGGTGAGAGGAGATAAAACTTTTTACCGGAGGCCTCCATATTTGCACCCTGACGCAATCTTCTTCCGTGAACTTTCCCGTATTCTGCGCATGCGACCGCTGGCAAAACACCGGACACATGCGCAGGAGTCGGAGAGCACAGGAAACTTAATATCTCCTTGCTCCCAGCGACCAACGGTCACCGAGAGCCTGGAGCAGTGACGGGTGGCCTCGTTGAGCGGTCCCCGGTCACGTGAAAAAATGGTAGCGATCTACCTTTGGCCGGTCTCACATGACCGGATAGGAATTACGGATTCCGCATGCGTCTGATCCGCGGTATTACGCAGATCAATCGCATTGGATTACACAATTCCGCTCACATTAGCGGGTTGGAATTGCGTAATCCACTCACAGAAAAGAGAACGCAGCAGGTTCTATTTTACCGCGGATATCCGCAACATAGAGCCCATTGTGCTCCATGGTCGTGGATATACCCGCAGCCCATACGCCCGTATACCTTGTATACGGGCTGTGGGTACCCGTGTCATCGCTAAGCGACGGTGCGGGAAATACAAACAACAACAAAAAAAGTGTACTGCGCATGACCGCCCGTGTAAGTACGCAGTTATGCGCAGTACATTACGCGGCCGTACACAGGGTCACAGCCGGGCTCACAGATGGGATCCGCTGCGGGCCTCCACAAGCGGATTCCACCTACGGCTGCCTGAGCCCGGCGTTATTCAGACCGCTACCTGTAATACGCAATTTACAAGAAGCCCCGGGAACGCTCGCCTTCCTGCAGTTCCAGGAGCAGCTTGTTGAGCGCCTTCTGTGTGAGACCGCCGCACCTCATCAAGCTTACGGAGACTCACGGAACGCCACTTTTTACACCCCATCCCCGCCACTGAGGTCAAAAAATGACTCCCAAAAAGCATGAGAGGAGGGGGGATACCCGGTTTTATTGCCCCATGTGCCCATCCCAACCAGCCTCCATAATTACCCGTCTTTGGAAATACTACACAGTTCACATTATTACTTTTATCTAAGATTTGGGGGAACGCCGAAAAGGGCGTGGAGGGGGGGGGGGGATTTTAGGGAGTCAATTTTTATTCTGTACAAATGAGCAATGGGGCCTGGAATTTATTCAGTTATGCCCTGCCTTCCAACGGGTGTTCCCTCCATTATAGGCCTTGCCATGTTTCCTGTAAGTAGATTAGGGCCACAATGGGTATGTTTTTGAACACGGGACAAACGGGGGTATCCATTTGGGGTGAACGTCTTCATTCCTATGTAAACTGTACAAAAAAAAAAGTTTTTAAATTGACAAAATTGCCAAAAAAATGAAAATTGTAATTTTTTTCTTCTGCTTTGCTGAAATTTATTCAAATACTGTGTGGTCAAAATACGCAGTACACCCCTAGATGAATTCGTTAAGGGGTCTAGTTTTTAAAATGGGGATATTTGTGGGGGTCTTTATAGTTTTGGACGCTCAATGACTCTATAAGTGGGCAATGGGGCCTGGAATTTATTCCGTTGTACCCTAAAATCCAACGGGTGCTCCTTCCATTATAGGCCTAGCCATGCGTCCTTTAAGTAGATTAGGGCCACAAGGGGTATGGTTCTGAACACGGGACAAACAGGGGTATCCATTTTGGGGTGAAAGTCTTCATCCCTATGTGTGCTGTACAAAAAAAACCAGTTTTTAAATTGATACAACTGCCAAAAAAATGAAAATTGTAATTTTTCCTACTGCTTTGCTTAAATTTATTCAAAAATTGTAGGGTAAAAATACACAGTACACCCCTAGATAAATTCGTTAGGGGGTCTAGTTTTCAAAATGGGATCATTTGTGGGGGTTCTCTGTCGTTTTGGCCGCTCAAGGGCTCTACAAGAGGGCAATAGGGCCTAAATCACCTTCATGCTAAATTTCTGTTCTGAAAGCCACCGACTACTCCTTTCATTTTGGGCCCCGTTGTGCATCCAGACAAAAGATTAGGGCCACAATGGGTATGTCTCTGAACACGGGACAAACAGGGGTATCCACTTTGGGGTGCAAGTCTTCATTCATGTGTGTGCTGTACCAAAAAAGCAGTTTTTAAAACGACAGAATTGCCAAAAAAACGAAAATCACAATTTTTTCCTTTTGCTTTGCTTCAATTCTTTCAAAAACTGTGGGCTCAAAATGGGCAGTACACCCCTAGATAAATTCATTAAGGGGTCTAGTTTTCAAAATGGGGTCACTTGTGGGGGTTCTCTTTGATTTTGGCCACTCAAGAGCTCTACAAAAGTGCTATGGGCCTAAAACTCCTTCAAGGAAAATCTATGTTCTTAAAGCCACCGACTACTCCTTTTGTTTTGGGCCCCATTGTGCATCCAGACATAAGATTAGGGCCACAATGGGTATGTTTCTGAACACGGGAGAAACAGGGGTATCCATTTTGGGATGAAAGGCTTCATTCATGCGTGTGCTGTACAAAAAAAGCTGTTTTTAAAATGACAGAATTGACAAAAAAAATGAAAAATCACAATTTTTTCCTTTTGCTTGGCTTGAATTCATTCAAAAACTGTGGGGTCAAAATTGTCAGTACACCCCTAGATAAATTCGTTAAGGGGTCTAGTTTTCAAAATGGGGTCACTTGTGGGGGTTCTCTTTGGTTTTGGCCACTCAAGAGCTCTACAAAAGTGCTATGGGGCCTAAAACGCCTTCAAGCAAAATTTATGTTCTGAAAGACACCCACTGCTCCTTTCATTTTGGCTCCCGTTATGCATCCAGACATAAGATTAGGGCCACAATGGGTATGTTTCTGAACACGGGAGAAACGGGGGTATCCATTTTGGTGTGTAAATCCTCATTTTCATGGGCTCTATAGGAAAAAAATATGTCTTTAAAATGACATATTTGCAAAAATATGAAATTTTATTTTTTGTCCCCTAAATTGAACTAATTCCTGAAAAGAACTGGTGGGGTCAAAATACTCATGACACCCCTCAGTGAATACACTAAGGGGTGTAGTTTTTAAAATGGGGTCATTTGTGGGGGTATCTATTATTCTGACACTTATGAGCCTCTGCAAACTTGGCTTGGTGCAGGAAAACAAAGTGCTCCTCAAAATGCTGAAAAGTAATGTTAAATTTGTACGTCCTCTAAATGGTTAAAAAAAACACAAAAGTTTTTCAAGTGTGCATTCAGAATAAAGTAAACAGATGGAAATACATATCCTATCAAAAATTTGTACAGTATGTTTGGACATATTTGAGATATCACGGTTGAAAATGTGAAAAAATGATAATTTTTTCAAAATTTTTCCAATATTGGTACTTTTAATAAATATACACAAATTATATCGGTCTCTTTTTACAATCTAAATGAAGTACAGCATGTGGCGAAAAAACAATGTCAGAATCACTGGGATATGTAAAGCCTTTACGGAGTTATGCCACGTTGAACGACGCATGTCAGATTTCCAAAATTTGGCTCCGTCACTAAGGCGCAAACAGGCTTCGTCACTAAGGGGTTAAAGGGGTTGGACATGAATAGAAAAATTTATTTTTTATTCCTGAAAAAGGGACACACTGCCCACTGTGGTGTTGCAGATCAGCTTTGTGGAACTGAATAGGACTGAGCTGGAGTACCACGCACAACCTGTGCACAGGTGTGGCGCTGTTTTTTGTTTTTTTTAAAGTAGGCGGCAATGTTTTTGTAATCTTTTATAACCCCTTACCTACTTGGGAAGACTCATCTGCAACAAGGGAGGGTTTTGTATCGCTAAAGGGAGCAAATAAATGAAGCATTGCATAGTAGAAACTGTAATCAATGGTCATTGTCTTTTATGGACTGGGGTCTCCAGAAAGTGCCTCTATTGCTGATAGAGGGGGTTTCCATTGGAGAACCCTACTTGCCACCCACAACCCTATGTGCCTTAAAGGGAATGTCCCACAAAGCAAAGTTATCTCCTATCCTCAGGATCGGGGATATCTAGCTAAGGGGTCTTGAAGGTCCCTGCATCAATGAAGGGGCGGTCAGGCATGCATTTCACCACTTCATACATTACATTGGGACTGCTGGGGATAGCCGAGCTCAGGTGCTTGGTTATCTTCGGCAGTCCCATTGAAATGAAAGGATCTGCAGTGCACACGTTTGACCACCGCTCTATTTGGGGTTCCCAGAAGTTGGATGCTCAACGATCAGTTACCCCCTATCCACATAATGGTGTTTCATGGGACAACCATTTTAATAGGAGGACCCATAGGAAATCAATGGACATACAGATAAGGCCAGATTATAAAAGGGGCAATTATACTCGCTAAGGCACATTACTCGAGCGAGTAGTGCCTTAGCCGAGTATCTCCCCGCTCGTCTCTAAAGATTCGGGGGCCGGCGTGGGTGACAGGTGAGTTGCGGCGGGGAGCGGGGGGGAGAGAGGGAGAGAGAGATCTCCCCTCCGTTCCTCCCCGCTCTCCCCCGCCACTCCCCGCCGGCCCCCGAATCTTTAGAGACGAGCGGGGAGATACTTGGCTAAGGCACTACTCGCTCGAGTAATGTGCCTTAGCGAGTATACTCGCTCATCTCTACTCAACATCCCTCCAGACGTCTTCTATCCACTTGTGGAATCAATGCCACTTCGAATTGCTGCATTTCAGCAGGCTAGAAGGGGTCCTACTTTATATTAGTTCCTTTCCCGTTACTTTTGGCACGTCAGTGTATATAGGCACTGTATGGCACTATTATATGAGTACTGTATAGAGGCATTATTTATACATGCTATAGCAGTGTTATATGGCTGTATTAATCTAGATTTCTCTCCTGGAAAAAACTGTGAGTGGTCCCTCCACCTGCCCAGGTACCAATGGGCTGCCATAACCCACCATACATAACTTACATGGATTTCACACATTGCATCCTCCTATATTGGTACCTCAGTGCTCTAACAAGGCCATTTGTGTGAATCTAGGCAGAAAATTGAAGGACACGGTAGCGCCCAATCAGATTGTACATCTCTGTACAGTAAATGGATGCAATGCTTTGAAGCTATACATCACTCATCTGATTGCCTAGTCAGAAGTCATTTTTCGATATCTTGTTCCTTTAAGTGTCAGCAGCTGCCAATCACAGATATAGATGTCCTCAGATCTTAAGAGCTTCCTGTCTCCTGTCATGGATATGAAATACCGGGCTCAGTGTTTTATGGCAGAGATAAAAGAAAATCTCGGATCAATTTATCGAGAGCAACAAAAGGGCATTTGGTAGGAAATGCAAAAAAGAGCAAATCTGCGGAGCTCCTATCTGGGGCTCGGTGACTCATATTTATCTATGTAGGCCAGATATAGCTTCCTGCTGTCTTCTTTCTGCCGGCATCCAGCATCGAGGGAAATGCATCCACAGAAAACATAACACATCAGCTTTTTCTTAAATTGGACAGATGTGGAATTGTGTCCGTGTTAGCGGGCGTGACGATGATTTCTTCCAACTGTTCTCTTGTTCGAGTGTAATATATGGTCACCTCACTGCCAAGTAATCCTCATTTATGCCTGAAGAGACTTGGAGACGCTTTCTGGACTCTTAAAATGAGTTCAAGTGCCTCAAAATGTGAAATCAGCTTTTTTAATCTACTTGGCATTTAAAGTCGCCCCCTATTCCCTCCGCACCGCTCACCGGGGTCTCCTGCTGCTTCCTATTCATTGCAAGTCAATGACTTGTCATCAGGCCTACAGGGATCAGGTGAGTCTCCCGGTGGGCCCTGAGCCAGGATATGTGTATTGAGACAGATACATAGGTTGGCTGAGATGACAATTAGGCACATGGACAGGCCGGCCGGTAACCCTCCCGCTTGCTCCGCCTTCTTGACAACACTGCATAGGCCTCCGTCACTTACACCTTGACGTTTTTCGCTGTTGTTTGCGGCGTGTTAAAGCATGAGTACGTACTGTATATCCAGCTTACGGATCTCAGAGGGCCATTAGTCGATACCAAGAGCCAGGCAGCAGGTCATGAGAGGGGCAGAAGCAGTCTGAGGCAAATGACATGAAGGGGTCAAAATGGAAAGAATACTGAAAAAAAGCTGCAACCTGGCGAAATAATAGAGATACTAAAGTCCACAAATTTATTAGCTAACTTCCTAGTTTATTGATAGTACCAACATACAATATGTATGGATCCCAGACCATTAGGAGGGATCCTCATGGGATTTTAAACATTAGTACTGAGCCGCCGTTTGACCTCTGCTTGTTTGGGAGATGTTCCCACCGAATTTGTGTTTTGTTTTCCTCTCCCCTTCCTCTAGTCTAGGTAGTCCTGGGAGCCAGCTGGTAACAGCAGCTAATTGGCTTAGATCCTTGGCCAATGGAATCCTGCATCATTGGTTGATGATGAAAGGGTGGGTACAGGTTCATGTTATTTAAGGGACAGCTTTGGGGGTAAGGGGTGTCTGCAGCCAAATTCTCTGGGAGACCACGCTGTGATTTCCACCCCCCTCTCATGTTACTGATGTTTGTATTGCTGATGTATGTCACTTCCTTAGCAAAGATAACATAGCAGCATCGGTAGGTGCAAAAAAGTTGTTAAAAACGTTATACTCCCATAGCAAAAATGGCAGCCACGTTTCGACCTGTTGGTTTTGGTCAAGCTGTAACTGATGTATCCGGTTAGTCTGAATTTATGGCTAGACTATCTTGAGTATTACATTGATTTGATTTACTGGTTGACCTGTTTGAGTTATTTATCTAAGCTTTAATAAAGGGCCGTGCCAATGTTAACCTCCATGTTAAACTACTGTTATTGTAGCATCTGGTTCATAATCCCATGCCTCTTACTCAGTATTGCTGGGGACACACGTCAGGTGTGGGAGGAATGAGTGTGGACATGTGTCTCTGGTGAAGAAAGCCAGTGATTGCACCCTGTGGGTGTGGGGTTCATCTAGATTGGCTGTACCTGAAGACCCACAACAAGGGCTAGCTAAACTTTGGGGAACAACCCACCAACACTAGGAAATTCGGTACTGTGTAGTACCCAATATATATTGACTTAGGCTGGGCTCACATGAACGGGTTGGATTCTGCGAGCCGCGTAAGGTCACGTATGCGTGCAGTTTTCCACGCAGATGTACATTTAAGGACAGTGAAAACAAAGATCTGGTACCGTGTTAGCCATTAAAAGGTATCATATCTACAAGACTACGTCATTTCTCTTACTGAGAACAATCACATTTTAAGGACAGTGTATCGTCTGCGTGGGAGATCAAGCGCAAGCAGGGAATGACATCAGAAAGTTGCCCAACCCCCTGGTAACTCCCTTCTATCGCTCAGGCGATATTCCCTTATGCAGTAGTGGTGAGAGATGTTCTGAGATCTATGCCTTCAGAACGGGATACTGCTCTCCAGGCTTGGCTGGTTTTATACTACTTTTTTTGAAAGTAGTATAAACCACTTGAAAAAAAAATCACTTATTCTTGTGGAGGAAAAGGCCAGAAGAATAAGCGGAGGTTGCAGACAGCAGTCTGGATGATGTGTTGGTCCCCAGACTCAAACACATCCATGGAGATCAATGGAGCTCATAAGAGTGGAATCTGTGGTAAAATAGAGCATGCTTCGATTTTTATTCCACATTCCACAATTACGGCGAATCCACCTACCCGCAAGTCTGAGCGAAGCGATGTAAGTTAATGCATTTGATAGATCATGCAGCATACTCACGTACGGCGATCGTGGAATCTGAAATTACTATTAGGGATTCTCCAATACTTTTTTTTTTCTTACTTGCTTCTACCGAGGCAAAGACCAGGCACTAGCTACTATTGATAAAAAAGTATTCCTCCCCCTTCTAAGTAATTGAAATAAATCCATTTCCAAGTTCCTCATCCTTTTTCCCCTCCACAGAGAACTATAACTCCTAGCATGCGCTGACAACGGCAGATGTCCATAACCTGCTGGGAGTTGTAGTTTTGCCCACAGATTGCATTTCACAAGGAACCTTCTTAAAGGGGCTGTCTGGGACTTTTAAAATTGATGACCTCGCCTCAGGATAGGCCATTAATAGTTGATTGGTGGGGGTCCAATAGGAAAGGTCTACAGAACCAATCTGGGCTGCTGCAATACGGACAGTGCTATCTGCTTCCAGTGAGGTCATCAGGCTGGACGAACAGCTGCTCAGTGGGGATCCCGAGTGGTGAACCCCCCACCAATCAATGATCTATCCTTGGGTTAGCTCATCAATAGGGGAAATGACAGAATATGCTGACATTCCGCTTTACCACAGTTCGTCAGAGTTTTCAGCAGATTGAGTGTTAATGGCTATGTGGTTTTGTGGATAAAACTGCTGTCTACTTGAAAACCCCCACAGCCGTTAAAAATCTACTTGAAAACTGCAGTTTTGCAATATGTGAAACTTGGCCCTCTATGGAATACGTAATAAATGCCATCTCCGGAATCCTCATTTACCGGGTGGCTAGAAGTCCACCAATTTCTGCCTGCTACATTCTCCCTATGTTTCAGTGGAGACAGGGCCACATGCAAACACAACAACCCTTCCATTGATGTCTATGGAGAACGCGGAATTTGCGAACAAAGATTGGGTAATATTTGCATGTAACAGTGGGTCCCCATAATGACTTTTACTGCCGGGCACTAGGCACCCGAGTCCGATGCTGCTTGTCATCTTGTGGCATGGTGGGGACCACAGTCCGTTGAGGGTCCCCAATGACCATTGCTGTCGATTGTGAGCTTGTATATTAGACTGTTCTTTGTACCTCAGTTTTTTGCACCCTGTTATTGGTGTTGTAGGGAAAGATTTTGGTCCAGTACCTTTTTTTTAATCAGCTCCCCAACGCTGAGGTGACTTAAACCCATAGCAATCAACTGTTACTGCTGTGGAAACCGGCTGACACCTCCACACGCTCTGCAGTGAAGCTGTAAGTGATATGTTGTATTACATGTAGAGATGAGCGAGCATACTCGGTAAGGCGATATACTCAAGAGAGCATCGCCTTTTTCGAGTATCTGCTGGCTCGTCCCTGAAGATTCGGGGGGGTGGGGGGTGTAAGCGGGGGGTGGGGTTGCAGAGGGGATTGGGAGGGAGAGAGACAGGGATCTCTCTCACTCTCCTCCCCGCTCCCTCTCGCTGCCCCGCGCCGCCCCCGCGGCCCCCCCCAATCTTCAGGGACGAGCCAGCAGATACTCGAAAAAGGCGATGCTCTCTTGTATATCGCCTTACCGAGTATGCTCGCTCATCTATAATTACATGACATCCGGTGAATTCAGTAGAGAGGTCCATTGTTTGCTGTGGTACTCATATCTGGTAAATAGAGGACCCTACCTCCCTAGGATGTCAGTATCCCCTAATAGAAAAAAGCACAGTAAATATAGGGAGCTTTGGTGACCCGTTAGCTGATCTTGGAAGGTACAAAGTCAGCCTAAATGAGTCAAACTTGTGTCTTCCATGTAAAGCCAAACACTCCATCAAGAATCCCAGACTGATCATTTTATCAATCCCCTAACTTTTGGAGTTAGGGGAGAGTCAGGATGCCCCCATAATTTAGATCAGCGGCTAGTCCCACTATTTATCTCGAGTGTATGGACAATTTTAGATTCTGGTCTCTGTAGGAACAGTGTTAAAGGGGTTGTCTCACAGTCAATTTTACCTGTCATGCAGACACCCCAGCTGCAGTTTAATCCCAAAGTGAATAGCAGTAGGTGGCCGCACATGCGCACTGCCTCTCCATTAACTTCATTGGGACTGCCAGAGATAATCAACTCGGCTATATCTCTGGAGGCCCTGTTGAGATATGCAGCCACCCACTGCCGTTCACTTCGGGACTGAGCTGCGGCTGGGGTGTCTACATGATAGGTGAAACCTGTCATGAAAGAACCCCCTTAAGTCCATTCATTTGGCAGGGCAGGGATATAAGGGAATATTTGTTTTGCAGATTACATTGGAGGTACATTTCCAAACGCAAGTGGGCATGTACCATAGAGGCAGACCCTACAACTACTGCAGGGCCCTTGGAGAAAAAGGGCCCCAGCTCTGATTTCACCATCCCTTATCTTACTGGATAGCGAGAACATATGCAGGACCTTCCTTCAAAGAGGAACTGCATTGTTACCAGATAAGTAGGTAAAGAATTGGCCCAAGGGTAATTTTATGTTTCAAAGAGTTTTATTGGTATTAAACTTAACCCTTTCCAATCCAATTTGTATCCTGTTTTTTCTAGGGGGCTTACTCTTTTTCTGCTGTTATACAACAGCGCTATATGCTGGCTAAAGCCAGTACTGCATGAGGTGACACATTGGATAGGCTCTGACAGCAGAAAGGCTGGCAATATACAGTAAGAGAACCCCCCATGGACATTTTCCAACATCAGAGCTGTACAGCCTTAAATCATAATGTCTTTAGACGTCAAGACAGTGGATTGGAAAGGGTTAAAGTTGGCAGCACTCGGCGTGGCCAAGCAGCCGAACTGTCCGGTCGCATGTGAGGAGAGCTCCTCCGCTTACCGGCAAAATCGCTATCCTGCAGTCATCCTGAGGGTCCCCTGACCCAGAAAAACACCAGCGGAGGGGGGGTGGAGCGGACCGAGTCCCCTGAAGGCGCTCCCGGACGGCCGCGGGAGAGATACCGGCAGCGGTGAGTGCGGAGACAGGCGACCGCTGCGGCCATACAGCGGAAGGCACAGGCTGTCGGCGGGGGCTCCGGAGCGGACACAGCGCTGAGCGGAGGGGAGAGAGGAGGTGGATAAACCCTCCGGAGGAACATCCACAGCGCGGACATAACGGGCACTGCCGGCGGGAGGGAAAGCCCGCGAAACCGCGGCCGCGGCGGCCATCTTGTGTGGGGCATCGGCCAGAGTGCAGGGCTCGGAACGCTGAGGAGCGCTGCTGCCGGGTGCAACGCAGAGCTGCACGGAGTGAGAGGAGAGGAGGCCGAACTACAGGTGGTGCAGCCGAGGCACTGGCACAGAAAGCGCTGCCGGCGGGAAAAACCCGCGAAATTGCGGCCGTGGCGGCCATCTTGTGAGTGGCAACATAAACATACAGGCCCCAGTGCAGAACTGAAAGCTGCCCCCGGACCCAGCACAGCATCACTGAGGGGAGAGGAGGGAGGGCAGAGCCGCCAGAGATATACCGGAGGCACACACAGCGGGGTGAACGATACCGCCAGACCAGTGGTGAAGTGACCGCTAGCATACAAGCGCTGCTGGCGGACAAAGCGCTGAAAAGGTACGTCAAACCAAACAGCTGTAAAATGGGCCCCACGAGACAAAGTTCATCCGTAGACAAACTTAAAGCCTTCGCAAGAGGAGACACCCGAAAGGAGCCCGGCCCTGACCCCGCAGCGTCCGCCGCAGTGGGAGCCGCAACGACAAAGCATAACAACCCAGACCCAACTGAGGGAACAGTACAAACACTGCAACAATTGTCTGAACAGCTTCTGACCGCAATACAAACCTCTACAGCCACGCTTACCAGCAAAATTGATGAAGTTAAAATGGATGTAAGCCTGTTGAGGCAAGATCTCCAAAACCTAAGAGAACGTGTTGCCAGCACAGAGAACAGAATTTCTACCATAGATGATACTGTCGCCCCAATGACAGATGCAATACGAGATCTTACGCAAAAAGCTGAATATTGGAGACAAAAAGCGGACGATTTAGAAAACCGGTCACGAAGAAATAATTTACGCATAGTGGGACTACCAGAACGGGCTGAGGGGCAAAGACCGGAGGAATTTATAGAACGTTGGCTCCGAGAGCTTTTTCCCAATGCTGGACTATCGCAAGTTTTTGTTATTGAACGTGCGCATCGAGTGCCCATGAAGCCACCAATACCAGGAGCCCCACCCAGACCCCTACTAGCAAAGCTGCTCAACTCCCGTGATAGGGATATAATCCTGCAAGCCGCCAGAGGGGGAGGACCTCTGCGACACGACAACGCCACTGTGTCCATTTTTCCGGATTTCTCGGCAGATCTCCAAAAGCAGCGAGCAACATTCTTCGGAGTCAAGAAACAATTAAGAGAACTGCAGCTCCCGTACTCGATGGTGTACCCGGCCCGACTGCGAGTGGTCGATGGGGACCGCACTCGCTTCTTCTCCACACCAACCGAAGCAGGAAATTGGCTGAACACCAGACGACGACCAGAAGGGCCGTAATGTATACATAACCACTTGTTTTTCCCCTTCTCTAGGTGCCGAGACCACTACACAAAGATGAACATTCCCCTTATAGCACCTAACTGCACACTAGAGACTATTCCCTAAACATGCCACAAGAACACCCTAGCTAAAAAGCACAGAAATGAGACTTTCTTTTATCTGTGGCAGACAAGCAGACCGCGACTACCAGGAGAGAGGGACAGGCCCTCCTTTCTTGCGGCACTGGCGGAACTCTCTGGTCCCCTCCTTCTCCTTCCTCTGCCGACCCCCTTCGCCGCTGCCTCGCGGGGTGATTTGGGACTCACATGTTGAGGGGTCCCCCCCCTCCCCTTATTCCCCTTATTCTCCTTATCCTTAAGGGGACCCACTCAGAAAGTGACGATCAAACAAATGCCGGTCCACACAACTGACCCAACGATACGACAATACCACAAGTATAGTCTTGAAATAAGCTATACTTTGTAGGTACCCCCTAATATAGGATTGCCACGAATACGATCTTGACAGAGTGGAAAACTTTAAAACCTGTTTAATTACAAGTTGATTGAGAGTTAAAGTTGATAGTAGTTTATCAAAATGTTGATAAGTTGTATACATCAAGTGCTCCATGATGATATCGAAAATATGCTGAAAAACTGTTACATGATATATGATAAAAATGTAATTAAGTGCCGGGAAGGGACACCTGACAGGCAGAATGACATGGGAAAGCGTATCCGGATCAGATTAACATCTCTTAGCCCATGGCGGAGATAATCTTTGCATCCTGGAACGTCAGGGGCATGGGATCTGCCAGAAAGCGAACAGCAATAAACACATCAATACGCTCCTGGCGACCACATGTCCTGTGCCTGCAGGAGACTCACCTCACGCCCGAAACCACAAAAGTCCTGATGAAACCATGGGTACAATGGTCCACTCATACATGCCACACATCATACTCCAGGGGGGTGTCTTTACTAATAAGAAGAACACTTAGATGGGAAGTAGAACAGATTAGGAGAGACACAGAGGGTAGATACATTTTTGTAAGGGCTAAAATCAACAATGACCCGTATGTCCTCTTGTGTTGTTATAATCCGCCACCGGCGACAACAACCATCCTAGCAGAGGGCATACAATTCGCATCATTCTCTCCAGACGCAACAGTCGTCTGCATGGGAGACATGAACATGGTTATGGATCCCACCATGGATAGATTTGGGGGTGGTGCTCGGAGAGAGGGAGACGCGGGCAGGACTCGTCTGGCTTCTATTATCTCGGTAACGGGATGGCTAGATCTATGGCGAATATTTCACCCGCAACAAAAAGAATACACCTGTCATGCAGCCCACAACCACGCTCTCAGCCGTATAGACTATATATTCGGATCCCCTTCACTATTCCCTAAAATAGACAAAATAGAGTTTTTGCCCCGGGGTGTCTCAGACCACTCACCAATATGCATGACCCTTAAAAACCCAGGCCCAATCACAATTAAGAGACCACGAGTACATCCATTCTGGCTTTCGTTATTTGGACCTAATGACCGCATACCGGACCAGATTCAAATATATTATGAAGCGCACGAGGCGCACGTAGATATAAATTTAGTATGGGAGGCATTTAAAGCATACCTTAGAGGCTGTTTAAGGTCCTCAATCTCATTTGTCAAAAAAGCCACGGCACGGGAGGGTGAATTGTTGGCAGAACAATGCCAACAATTAGAAAGAGAATTTGTAGCTGACCCCACAGACACTAAAAGAGATAAATGGCTTCAGATAGGAAGAGACTACTTACTATACCTGAAAGAGAAGGCTCAGAGGAACCTCTTCTTTACCAGACAGTCCTTTTTTGAACAAGGAAATCAATCCAGTAAACTACTTGCCTATATGGCGAGACAGGAAACCGCCCCCCCAACCATACTGAGAGTTAAATCAAGTGAGGAAGAAATGCTTACAGACCCGAAAGAAATTATGGGTAGATTTCAACAATTCTACGACGACTTATACCAATCACGAGTTAACTACACACCCGCAGAACTAGAGACCTACTTAAACGACATAATATTCCCAGAAATACAAGAGGACCATAAGTCCTTACTTGACTCTCCCATTACAGTGGAAGAGATTGAAGAAGCAATAAATGGGATGGCAAAGAACAAAACTCCGGGAGTGGATGGGTTACCAGTGGAAATCTACCAGCACTACAAAAAGGAAATAATCCCACACCTACTTACCCTTTACGAATACATCCTTGACAAGAGCCACCTCCCGGAGTCGATGTTGGAGGCCAACATAGTCCTTATCCTTAAGCCAGACAAAAACCCGGAGGAATGTGGCTCGTACAGGCCTATTTCCCTATTAAATACGGACTACAAAATCCTCACTAAAATACTAGCCATCCGACTAAACCAAATTATTGGGAAAATTATACACCCGGACCAATCCGGTTTTATCCCGGGTAAATCGACATCGGACAACATTAGAAGAACACAGGTGATCACACAGGTGGGGTGGAGATGGAGGTCCGACTGGGCCTTGGCCTCATTGGATGCAGCTAAAGCATTCGACTCCGTCGAGTGGGGGTATCTGATAGAGGTACTACGTAAATTCGGGTTTGGAGATACATTTATAAAATGGATCTCTATCCTGTATAAAGAGCCGACCGCTAGGGTAACGGTAAACGGCCTGGCCTCTGCCTCTTTCCCACTACACAGGGGGACCCGACAGGGGTGCCCGCTTTCCCCCCTTCTATTTGCAATTGCAATAGAACCGCTAGCCCTGAGAATTCGACAACATAACTCATACAAAGGCGTCCAGATAGGGCCCAGAGAGGATAGAATAGGCTTGTATGCGGACGACATAATATTATATATGTCAGATCCTAGAAACACCCTGCCGCTGGCCATATCTCTAATAGACAAGTTTGGAGTCTTCTCAGGCCTATGTATCAACTGGCAAAAGTCCGCCTTTATGCCTCTAAGACCAGAGGGATGGTTGACGGGAGACGTATTCTGTAAATTACAAATAACCGCCAGATTTAAGTATTTGGGTATACATATCACCAGAGAACACACCCAGAGCCTCGAGTTAAACATCACTCCCTTACTGACAACTCTACAGCAAAAGTTGAAAAGCTGGAGTACTCTGCCACTATCGGTGGCAGGCAGGATAAACCTCATAAAAATGATCATTCTCCCCAAATACCTATATAGCCTAGAGCACACAGAAACATCTATACCACAAAAATTCTTCAAAAAAACTAACTCATTAATAACATCATTTATATGGGGAAACTCAAGAGCCAAATTACGTCTGGACACCCTGCAGCGCCCTAAAGAGACTGCGGGAATGGCGCTGCCGGATTTTAAATTATACTATTTGGCGGGTCAGGTTAGATATCTCCGCCATTGGTTGTCGGGCGCGCCTCTTCCTAACTCCGAGCACCACCTCATGTACTCCCTCGAGGAAACATCGCTTTGGATCCTTCTGGAAAAACCAGGATGGGTAGCCAAACAAATGCTACCGATCCACCGATTGGCAGTGAACGTGTGGCGGACATGTAAATCACTAACTAGACAGGAGAACACTCCCCTGGAGACTCCCCTGTGGGACAATAGGGCGCTACCACACTTGATGAATCTGCCAGGCAAACAATTCTGGATAAACTCAGGAGTCACTACACTAGAACATGTATACAGAGACCAAACGCTGGCTTCCTTTGAACAAATGCAAGAGCTGTACCAGATTCCAAGGGCGAGTTTCTTTAGATACCTGCAACTCCGACACGCACTGACCGCACAATTTCCAGGACCTAGACAAACATTCTCCCAGTATCCATTAATAGGCATACTGCGAACACAAGGACCTAAGGGCCTGATTTCAGTGCTGTACACCCATCTACTGCAAGCTAAAATTCCCGACATACCAATGTCAGTAATGCAGAGATGGAGAGAACTTATTCCCAGCCTCACTAGTGAGGATTGGGAAACGGCAATGTCCATATACACCACAGTATCACCGGCGGCAAACAACAAACTAACACAACTATATATCTTACATCAGTGCTATCTAACTCCGACTAGACTCTATAAAATGAATCGGATAACCACCAACTGCTGCCACCGGTGTGGAATACCTAATGCAAACTTTAATCATTTAATATGGAACTGTGTAGATATACAGGCATACTGGAAAGAGATCATAGAATTTCTAACACAAATACTGGGAATACCAGTACCATATGATCCCGCAGTATGCCTGTTGGGGCTCTTAGACGAAGAACAATGGCAGTACCATGACAGGATATTTCTTACAAGGGTACTATTCTACGCCCGGAAAGCAATAGCCCTACGCTGGATGGATAGACGCCCTCCGACACTCACAAAGTGGCAGAACATTATTAACGCCGCTCTACCATATGAAAAAATCGTATACAAAAACAGAAAATGCCCTGAAAAGTTTAATAAAGTGTGGGAAAGATGGTGTGGGACAACGGGTACGGTGCATACACGGGACCAATTCCATAATTTGATGAGGATAACAATGCCTAGAAACAATTTGTAAGACCAAAAAGAAACACACCCTTCACCGGCATCACAAAGAAAACACAACATTAGAGGAAAATGTAACAAATAAATATGTCAATTGACTGTACTAAAATACTTGACATGCATGTAATGAGCTAATGATGTAATCAAAAGTTTTTTTTTCATTATTCAGTTATTGTACAATACAATGTTTTCAATAAAACGAGTTTAAAGTTGGCAGCACTCTGCCTCACAGTCCCCGCGCAGGGGGATAAAATCCGTTTTTAACATTGGAGTACAGAGCATCCGTATTTTAAACTGGCATGAGTCATTGATAATAATGCACCAACAAAAGGTGAGGGGTAGGTAGAAAAAGAAGAAAAGGCTATGGTAAACTGGATGGTGTTGGGAAAGAGGGGAAGAGGTGGAAAAAGAGGGCCGAAACAAACAGAAAAGGAACAATGGACAGGGAACGGTTTTCAATTGCAAACTTAGAAAAGTTGACATCTCATCTTACATCTCACTGGGTGGAGGGAACTTGTCCCAATCTCTCTCTCTTTATTGTGCTATAGGTTGAGGGCTGCGTGTGGGTGTAGGGTTGCTCTAGTGACGATCTTATTATTTTTTGGGGTGTGTTTTATTCATTTTCTGCCTATAGTCTCAAAGAATAGTCTAGGTTCAGTACATTTGTGTAGTCTATCCAGGGGCTCTAAATCTTTTCGAATCGTGGGACATTGTCTTGTCGTATGGCTATGAGTTTTTCCTTTATAAGAGTTTTGTTGATGCGAGTTGATGGGAGTTCGTATGGGAGTGTTGGTTTGCGCCACTGCTGTGCTATCAGAATTCGTGCTGTCATTGTGATATATTGTAGTAATTTGAAGAGAGCGTTGCGCATTCCGTTCGGTTTGTCTTCCAGCAGTAGTACGAAGGGGTCAGGTCTGAGGGTCGTCCCGGTCACAGAGGCTACAAGGTGGGAAACCCTTTTCCAAAAGGCCTGCGCTACAGGGCATGACCACCAGATGTGGAGTTGAGAACCCACTTCATTGCATCCTCGGAAGCACAAATTAGGTGTTTCAGGGTAGATCGCATTCAATCTCTCTGCGACCAGGTATGCCCTATGTAGGACCCTTATAGACGTCTCTGTCAAAGAGACTTGCCAGCTGTTTTTGCTTATGGTCTCACAGCAGTGGTGCCAACGTTCTAGTGTTAGGGAAGAATTCATGTCGGATTCCCACTGTAGCATGAAGGGTGTTTGGAGTCCTGTAATGATTTACTCAGCATATTGTAGAAATGGGAAAGAGTGCCTGGGTGGGGCAGAATTTACATATGGCCTCCATGTGGGTCATTTCGGTCTTAGTTGAGGGGGGTAGAATGGAGGACCAGTAGTGAAAGACTTGTAGTTTTCTCCACCATTCCTGTGGTGGTGGCCTATGTTGATTTGTGAAGGTGGACATTGAGATCAGTTTGTCATGTATAAGGAAATCATACAAAGATGTCAAGTTATTTGTTTTCCACCATAGAAATTGCGACGCGTCTAGGCCAGGGGGAACTTCTGGGTTGTTTAGTAAGGGGGTAAGTGGGGATGGGATAGTTGTAGGGTTAAGCTTGAATCTGACTTGTCTCCATAATAGAATGGAGAAAAAGGTGAAGGATGCTTTCGTTCTGAAGCCGGGCGGGAGAGGGGCTTTAGTCCAGAGTAGTACTGGCCAAGTGTGCAGGGAGAACTGGGTTTCCTCAATGTAGGTCCACAATGGGGACTGGTGACCAGCAAAGATGGGGCGGCTTTATAATATTTCAGGATACAGGGTACCGACAGGCCTCCATATTTCTTGTGCAGACACATTATGGATTTCGAGATTCTGGGTCGTTTATGTGCCCATATAAAGGTGAGTATTTTTTTTTTAAACGCTTTGAAGTCTGAGGCTGGGACTGGGATGGGGAGGGTTCTAAACAGGTAGAGCAATTTAGGTAGTAGGGTCATCTTGATGCTATGGATACGACCAATCCATGAGAGGTATGGGCAATCCCATCTTTCTAAATCTAGTCCTAGTTGGCGGAAGAGTGGGTTGTAGTTGTGCTTGTATAGGGAGTCTAGTGTGTTTGTAAGTTTTATCCCCAGATATGGTAGATAATGGCTTTTGAGTTTTGAATTGAAAGTTGGTTTTGATTAGTTTTTGCATGTTAAGGGGGGTATTGCAGTGGAGGATTTCTGATTTTATCTGGTTGATTTTAAGTCCAGAGATGTGACTAAATTTTTTAAATAACTCTAGCAGGTTAGGTTGGGATGTTAGTGGTTTGGTTATAGTTAGGAGAAGGCCGTCGGCAAATAAACTCAGTTTATTGTTTGTGGTATCTACCTGTAGTCCTGTGATATTGGGATTTTCTCGGATGGCAATTGCCAGTGGCTCCATTGCCAGCACGAATAAGGCAGGTGAGAGTGGGCATCCTTGACGGCTGCCTCTTAGGATTTGTATTGGGGTTGGCTGGGTCGATGGAATTTTAAGGTATGCCGTAGGTTTAGAGTAGAGCGCTGAGATTATTCTTAGGAATGGGCCAGTAAATCCCGTTTTGTTAAGGACTAATCGAAGGTAGGACCATGACAGGGAGTCGAAGGCTTTCTCTATGTCTAATGCTATTACCGACATGG
Source organism: Eleutherodactylus coqui (assembly GCF_035609145.1). Taxonomy (NCBI): domain Eukaryota; kingdom Metazoa; phylum Chordata; class Amphibia; order Anura; family Eleutherodactylidae; genus Eleutherodactylus; species Eleutherodactylus coqui. The sequence continues at coordinate 22,458,343 of NC_089838.1, forward strand.
GGGTTTTGGTGTTATTTGCAATATGAATGAGATTAAGAATTTTTCTTACATTGTCGGGGGCTTGCCTACCTGGAATGAAGCCCACCTGGTCCCGATGTACTAGTGAGGGGAGTAGCCTGTTTATCCTATTAGCTATTATGGAGGTGAAGAGTTTTAGGTCTACGTTAAGAAGAGAGATGGGTCTGTAGTTTGAGGGGAGAGTGTGATCTTTTCCTGGTTTTGGGATGGTTGTGATTAGGGCTTGTTAAAAAATCTGGGTGGATGTGGCCTTTGCGGAGAATGGAGTTAAACAGTGTTGTTAAGTGGGGTTTTAATATTGGGGCAAATTTTTTATAATATAGAGGCGTAAATCCGTCCGGTTCTGGAGCTTTACCTCACTTTAGGCGTTTAATCGCCCAGTCGATGTCTTCATCAGTTATGGTGGCGTTTGGATCGGATAGGCCGGATTCTGACAAATGGGGTAGTTTAAATTGGGAGAAGAATTCGGTGATATGGTTTTCCGGTGGGGCTTGCTGGTCTTTATATAGATTTTGGTAATATTGATGGAAGGTTTTATAAATCTTATCGGGATTGGAAGTGATTTGGCCTTGTTTTGTCTGAATTTAATGGATCGTGTTAATGGTTTGTTTTTTCTTGAGTTTTTTCGCTAGGAATCTGTCCGGTTTGTTCGCATACTGAAGGACGTTGCCTGAATCCAGGCAAGTGCTCTTTCTGTTTGGTGGGACAATAGTACGTTTAGTTCTAGTCTGGCATCCTGAATGGATTTTCTTAAGTAAGGGGAGAGGTGTTGCGTGTAGGCTATTTCTAGTTTACGGATTTTATGTTCTAGAGTGGCTTGGGCTTTAGTTTTCTCTCTTTTTTTCTGTGAGGCCACGGCTATCAGAGCACCTCGTATTACAGGTTTGTGGACTAGCCGGCGGATGTCTGATTCTGTGTCTTCAGGTGTGTTGTGGTGAAAATATTCTTCAAGTTTCTGTTGTAGCGTGGTAGATACTGCAGGATTAGTGAGGAGGGCCTCGTTTAGTCTCCATGTGTATGGGATTCTTGTTTGGGGAGATAGCAGAAACTCGGCTAGGACTGCATCAGGGTCTGACCATGCGCTTACCAGATGACGGGAGAAAGATAGCAGGGGAAGGGTCGGTGTATTCGTGAGGATCCAGTCCAGTCTATAGTGATGCTTGTGTGCTGGCGAGAAGTAGCTGTATCCTCTCTTGGACTGATTGAATTCCTGCCATGTGTCCGCTAATGTTAACAACTGGAATGTCTCTTTGAGCCTGTTTCTCAGTCTTCTGTCTCTTGTGGGGCGGGGCTGGAGAAGTGGAATCAATACTGGGGTCCTTAGTAAAGTTAAAGTCTCCGCACCATATTATTCTGGTGTATTCTAGGGAGATGAGGATGTCGCAGATCGTTAGGAAAAATTCTATTGGGTTATCGCTGGGTGCGTAGGTGTTGACAATGCATAATTTGTCGTATAATTTGTCCCGTCAGTATCCGGTATCGACCCTGGTTGTCGTTTAGCGAAGTAGTCAGCTTGAAGGGGAGGGAGTTCCGGATAAAGGTGGACACTCCTCTGCTTTTTGTGACATAGCGGGTGTGATAGTGTGCTTGGTATCTGGGGTTGAAGAATTTTGGGATCGAGGTGATTGAGAAATGTGATTCTTGTATGCAGATGATGTCAGGTTTATGTCTTTCGTAGTCGATAAAGGTTTTTCTGCGTTTCTCGGGGGAGTTTAGTCCCTGGACGTTATGACTTAGAACTCTACACATAATTGTTTGACTTGGTTGGTAAGCTGATGTTTGGAGATGGTTGGATAGGTCTGGTTTTACATAAGGTAGGGGCTATGATGTTCCTTTGACTGATGAGATGTGGTGGTGGAGAGATTGGTGTACCCTATAACAAACATAACAATCAAAAAAACATTGTTGCAGATTTTCATAAGAACTTTAAACTTGAAACAAACTAGGAAGCGAAGGGGGTCCTCGTATAGAGCCAACCCACCCAAGGGTAATTTTAAAGGGTATGGAGCGGGAAGCAAACGTCAGGCCCTCCTGGTGACAAAACTGGACAACATAATGGGGGGCCATTTTTTTGATATGGGGCCCAACCTCTTCTATGTATACTACTGTACAAACGTATACCTCCGATGTATGTCACTGGACTGGCATATGGTGGTCTAAGTCGCCCATAGGCTTGCATTATTATATTAAAAAAAATGTATATAACGCGATATGTGTAATTTTGCGATATTCCTCTATATAACAAAGTATAGTCTAGTACGGTATGTTATTCAGACAGTTAAAAAAAAGAAATCTAATGTGTGCCAGCCTGACGTGTGCTAAAGGACACATTTTGTTTTTGGTCTATGCTGGGTCAATAAGGCCGTATGGGTACACTTGGTGTGCCTGCCAGGAAATTATCTGCTTCATTCATGAAAATCTGCAGCTCCTCCACTTACACTTCCCATCATCATTAAATAAAAGCAGATAATGTTATTCCGGCTGCTAGACATGACCTTAAGAGTCATTTTTCTGCCCTTGTTTGGCGTGAATGATGAGATCATCCAGTGACATCACACAGACTCTCTGCGCTGACCCTCCTCACACTGATCTCATTGTGTGATACATCTTGCTGCTTGAGCATTAAACGGCTTTTAGCCAGAATATTCCCCTCTGACATTCATCATGCTTTTAGCTTAATGAAACCTGTGCGCCTCCTCCCTCCCTTACAGCCGAAGACGGCAGGCCTGCTCTATGACTAGCTTTAATGACGTTATCGTTCTCAAGCTTCCGAGACGAGAGTCTGGAAGGAAAAAAAGCATAAAAAAAAAAATGAATGAGTAAGCTAAACGGTACAAAGAAAACTGATTATTCAACAACCTTCAGAACTGATGTTGGCCTTAATTACATCTAAATGATATCATGCATTATCCATCTATGCCCATTCCATACTAAATTACTACAGAGTGGATTATATGCATTAATTGATCTTGGTAATTTATTAAAATCTCTTGCTAAATGTCCATCAAATAGGTCGTACGCTGCATGATTTAAAGGGGGTCATCCTTTTTTGTACAAAACCTATGTCATGCAGTGGGTGTGGACCCACCGTGCCACAGGCCGATTTGTCTTTGGGCTACTCCTGAGGGCACACATGAGGTCCCCTGGTTTTCACCTTTTAACCTCTCCAATTTGGATCTGCTCTTAGCTGTATTTCCAGGCTGTTACCCCAAGAGTAGTCTCACTTCTGTGGCAGCTGAGAGATGGTCAGAAGCAGCCTAGTGCACTACCGGAGGAGCAAGCAGAAACATAGTAGATTTTCAAACCAGGGTCAGGACAGGTGGAGTTCTTGCTTGGGTCAGGACAGGAGAATAAGGGAAAGCTGGGTGAATCTTGCATGGGTTAAACCAGGAGCCAATCAGAATACCATAGCACCTTTGCAGAACCATACAAAACCAATTGCCAAGGCATCCAGCAGCAGGAGAGGGTGCCTAAATCAACAGGGAGTTGTCTGAATTGGCCGGGAATGGAGATGCCGGCATTTTAGGATGTGGGCCAGGCGTACCCTGCAGAGGGCAGTGACAGGAGCCTTGAGGGAGAGGATGGTGCAGTGTCTGTTGCAAATGACAGCAGGAGAAGTTTGGGGACCATGACTGTTGGACGATGGAGGTCGGAGGAGCTGCCAGCTGCAGCCATGGACTATGACACCCTTCTCTTAGTGCTGGACCTCCTCATATATATCAGTAGTCTCATAGCTGGGATACTTCGCAATCAGCTATTGGCATTTTTAGTATTTTAGGCAGCACCCTACAGTCCCCAAGCTGCCAAGGGATGTACTGCATGCAGCTGTAGACTCATAGTGGGCCGCAGAAAATCGCACTTCTATGTTATATTTCACGCACTTGATTTTAGATCGCAAAATCCATCAATACAGGATTTCGTATAATCTTGTGATAATTGGAGACTGGGTGAAGGTGGGTTTTCTTAGTCTCTGAATGTAAACAGCGAATGTTATGTTTTACTGACAGCAAGAAGGGATTTTGGAAATGGTTATATTAAAAAAGTTGCATAGTTTTCATTATATAGTGATTTAAGACTTATTAGCGGCAGACTAGAACAACCCTTTTCCGGAAATCTTTGTGCGAACTAGAAATCTAATATTGTGAGCCTAGACACTTGTGCGCAGTCCCATGAGAGCCTTCTGCTTTCTGTGTAATCTCTGTAGACAAGGCTGTCATGGCAGCGCAGAAAGCTTCCTGCTTTTGTCAATGTCACAGATGCTAAATGCAAAAGCTTTTAAGGGGTTTTCCAGCCGGGGTGTAGCTTGGGTGGGGTGATGAAGGGCATGCACTGGGTGCCAGGAAGCTGCTCTGCCTTGGCCAGAGAATTTAGATACAGATATAGAGAGCTAAAACTGGAGGTTGGTATTCATTTTGCATGACCCGGGTAGATAAGAGTCGTTTCCAGCTGTTGACCTGTAAACTCAAACGTCTTATACCCCCTTTCAACCCCTCTTTTGCTTAAAGGGGTTGTCCCGCGGCAGCAAGTGGGTCTATACACTTCTGTATGGCCATATTAATGCACTTTGTAATGTACATCGTGCATTAATTATGAGCCATACAGAAGTTATCAGAAGTTTTTCACTTACCTGCTCCGTTGCTAGCGTCCTCGTTTCCATGGAGCCGACTAATTTTCGGCGTCTAATGGCCAAATTAGCCGCGCTTGCGCAGTCCGGGTCTTCTTCTTTTCTCAATGGGGCCGCTCGTGCAGGATGCCGGCTCCGTGTAGCTCCGCCCCGTCACATGCCGATTCCAGCCAATCAGGAGGCTGGAATCGGCAATGGACCGCACAGAAGCCCTGCGGTCCACCGAGGGAGAAGATCCCGGCGGCCATCTTCAGCAGGTAAGTAAGAAGTCACCGGAGCGCGGGGATTCAGGTAAGCACTCTCCGATGTTCTTTTTTAACCCCTGCATCGGGGTTGTCTCGCGCCGAACGGGGGGGGGGGGGGGGGTGTTGAAAAAAAAAAAGCCCGTTTCGGCGCGGGACAACCCCTTTAAATAAAAATTAGAGATGAGCGAGCATACTCACTAAGGGCAATTACTCGATCGAGCATTGCCCTTAGCGAGTAACTGCCCACTCGGAAGAAAAGAGTCGGCTGCCTGCGGGGGAGAGCGGGGAGGAACGGAGGGGAGATCTCTCACTTTATTACAAACATATTTAACATAATTAATTCTTTAAAGAAACTAATTAACATTCCATCTACGAGGGAAGGTCCTTCGAGACCCAAAATCTGGCGCCATAACTTATAAAGGGAAATATCCCATTTACCTCCAGCCGCACTCCATGACGGCAATCACATACATATGGATTGGATTACATTCCAGTATCCGTGAACGTCTTTGGTCTGTAGTCACAGAGGGTGGCCCTCAATAGTCTCTCTGACACTCATAAATCAAACGTTAACGCCAACATATTGTCGGGCTATGGCTTTTTAATGGATGGGGTGTCCTAACTCTCCTGGATAAAGAAGGATCGGGCATATGAGATATCCATTTGTTCTCTAGGAGGTGATCAGGCAAGAACATTCAGCCAAACTTTGGTTTGCCCAATTATCGGGCCACAATGAGTCGATGAATGAGTCACTTGGCTGATCCACTCATTTAGGCAAACATAAGAGTACTTGCTTGTTGATTGCACATCTCATTATGGTTTGTATCTGACCGAAGATAGCTGTAGGGGACGAATGATCATCCTAATAATCGATGCCCCATAGAGGCGATCTTCTGCCGTGTGAGAATGTCAGTAAATGATTTTTGGCCTGTGTAAAAAGGACCGTTATTCTTCCTTTCCTAGTGAAAACGTATGCACACAAGTATGATAATCTCAGGTGCGACACGCATCGGACAGCACACCTATGTGTGTGCTGTCTGATCTCTATGGACGTTGTGTGTCCTATTGTCATCCATGAAACAAACCAGAATGGGACATGTTGCAGTTTTTCTCATACAATCATGTGAATTAGCCTAATTAGCTATAATGGTTCTGTGTGCTATCCGAGAAATTCACGGACAGCACACAAACAGGAAACATGGCCTTTTACATGCAGCCTTAAAGTCCCCTTACACGGGGAAACTGAGGGGTGCAAAAGTGCTCAGCAGCCTTCTCACAAACTACCACCCGACTATGGCTCCTCTTTAGGCTTTATTCACACGAGCATTTTTACTCCCAGCCGAAAAACGCAACCATCTGAGGCATTGGTTTTCAATGTATTCTCTCACATGAGCGAATTGGTGGCGCACAAAAACATTGCACCATAAAAAATAGAACATACGTGACCAAAATACACGCCTGCTATTATACGCTAGGTAAAAAGATAGTTCTGGTTCTATCTTTGGACCGATATATGCTGGCGGCTCCCATAGACGCCTATGAGAGCTGAAAAAAAGTAGGCATTTGAAGTCATTCCGATGATTTATGCCAAGCGAGGGATTTCTGGGCTGCGTCATATTTTTTTTCGCTAAAACATCGCACCTGATCGTGTGGTTGGACGAGAAAACGCTAATAAAGCTCGGGACTTGGTCACGGAAAATCGTCCATTCATGCGAATTTACGGCGCATCCGAGCGAACGTAAAAACACATATGCTCCTTTGAAGGAGCCCTTACGAAGCAGCGAAAGTCATTCTGTGAATGGAGGTGGAGCGGGCTAGGATCGCCGCCTCTATTTGCATTGATCAGGAGTCACTCCTGTTTATACGGCCTGATAATTATTGCTCGAACTCAATGTTTATAGCGAGAATTCAGTTGAATTCTGTTTCTCTAGAGGAAATTGACCAAGGCACGGGGGACCATACAAATGTCCTAGTCAGATCCTAGCCTTGCATTCCAATGTTGCAGCAGTCCGAGCTGTCATACCCTGAGTGATATAGTCAATACATTTATTAGACCTGTAATAAATTCCTGATAGTTACCAAGTATGTAGATGCATAGGGCAGCCTGCCATACCCTGACAGGTCATCATTTATTCCAGTAATGAGCTTTGACCTCTATTAACTCATTGGGCACACAACAAGATGACATCAGCTTTGGTTTCTAGCTGCGTTCGGAGGGCGCTCCACCTTCTCCAACCAGGATTTATTACTGTAACTGATCCCTCCTTGGAGCCACTTTCATCTCCTTCATCACCAAGGGTTTACAAGGTCAAGTGTTTCCACCAGGGACCTTTCACATGGGACATTCTGCAACAGCATGGAGGAATACGCCCCCCTTTGGAATATTCAGCACCAAAATCCATATTGTTTATAAATGGATTTTGCTGCAAAATTGAAAACGGCATGGTTCTGCCGGCAATTCCGCATTAAGATCCACAGTTTACCATGCGGATTTTGATGCAGAAGTCCAGGTTAGTATATTCCACAACGCTGTTGCAGAATGTTCCGTCACGTGTGAAAAGTCCCATAACTAGGTGTCTACATTGCAACTAATACTCTTAGATTGTTTTGCTGTACAGTCAGCAACATCCGGCATATTTTATTGTTTTTAGGTCTTTTATACTCAGTATAATGTAGGAAAATCTGTTACTACAGGGAAGCCGTCAGCAAGCTGATTAGTCACACCCGAAAGACTTAATTATTTTAGCTGTAATTTATTAGGCCCGGACGACACGGTGACTTTGGCCACAACATTTTCATGGCGGATTTTTTCAGCTGTGGAAAATTTAGATTTTGCATCTCATGATTTAGTGCTGATTTTTTTTTTCTACAGCGTGTGGACAAGATTTTAAAAATCTCATCCAATTTGCTGCTACTGTAAGTTGCCTTTTGGACATTTTTGTACATTGAAATCTGTTTACCATATATACTCGAGTATAAGCCTAGTTTTTCAGCACATTTTTTTGTGCTGAAAAAGCCCCCCCTCGGCTTATACTCGAGTCAGGGAAGGGTTAAAAAAAAAAAAAAACTTCATACTCACCTCCTAGCTGGGGTCTGTGTCCTCAGCGGTGTTGCGGCAAGCTGCTTGCATTCCTGTGTTCCCAGCGGCGATGCGGCAAACTTCTGGAAATCTTCCCGCTGTCATCCCCTGCCGTCCTCTCTGCTCGGCTCTGTCATCCCCTGGTGTCAACTTTGTGATTGGATCGAGCGCCAGCCAATCACAGCCAGCGCTCCATCATTTACAGCTAATCGCATGCTGCTTTAGAATTTTCCCCGCTGTCATCTCCCTGCTTGGCTTTCAAATCCCCCACCCTCAGCGCTGTGTACGTAAGCGCTGTGAATGGATCGAGTGCCGGCTGTGATTGGCTGGCGCTCAATCCATTCACAGCGCTTACTTACACAGCACTGACAGAGATAACAGAGCCGAGCAAAGAGGACGGTGGGGATGACAGCATGGAGAATTCACGCAGGTTGCCGCACAGACACAGACGCCGGCTGGGAGGTGAGTATGGAGGTTTTTTGTTTTTTTAACCCAGTATATACTCTAGTATAGCTAGGCTTATACTCGAGTCAATAAGTTTTACCAGTTTTTTGTGGTAAAACTTATTGACTCGGCTTATACTCGGGTCGGCTAATACTCGAAAATATACGGTATATTGATTCTACCACTTGCAGGCAATTTATGCATAAACCCATAGTTTGCATGACATTGTAAATGGAACAAGAATGGGGTAATTATTAATTCTTTAAAATGGGGTAATTATTCATTCTTTATTCCCACTCCCAGGCAACTTATCCACATGAATTACCGACAGATCCATTACAGCTTCAGTGACATTCCTATTGTGCATAAACCCAACATGAAGGTAGGAGTTTTCCCCTTAATTTCAGACTTCTTTATATTACACTGCCTTTGTGTGTTAACCCCTCATATGGCTGGTTTCACGTTGTGTGTTTGTGAAACCAGCGCTAGTTCTGTCCTGGTTTCCATCCTCCATGCAGAAAACTGTATGGGGACAGAAACTAGGACAGAACCTGGAAAGCATCATAGAGGTAAGTATGTGAGACGGAGACCTCTTTGGTCTCCATCTCACATAGTTTCCATCCCTGAAAGATTTTGAGATGGAAACCAAAGAGGTCTCAGTCTCACATATGCACCCCTATGGCTCCGTCCTGGTTTCTGGCCCTATTTAGTTTTTTTGCATGAAGGATGGATCCAGTACTGGTTTCGCACAACTGGAATGTATTGGCCAGCAGATCTGCAAAGAGATTATGCCTACTTAATTAAATATAGCAAATCTGGGTTTTTTCCATGTGGTATCCATGGCAATAATGACATACCATCGATTATAAAATCTGCAGTGCCGGTGCATGTGAATGGAGTATAAAGTACTCCTCCAATTACATGCATTGTCAGCGGATTATCAGCGGATTTTGACGGCTAAACTAAATCTTGACAGAGCAAAAATGGCAACAGCACGCAAAATAAATGTACTATCAGAGGTATATATACCTATAATCAATACTCTAACTACATTAAATAATAAGGTTCTTGGTATATAATTCGATCGAGTATTGATTACAGGTATGTATACCTCTGATAGTACATTTATTTTGCGTGCTGTTGCCATTTTTGGTTTCTGCTTCTACTGTAAGTTGCAGCTAGAGATGAGCGAGCGTACTCGCTAAGGCACATTACTCGAGCGAGTAGTGCCATAGCCGAGTATCTCCCCGCTCGTCTCTAAAGAATCGGGGGGCGGGGAGCGGTGGGGGAGAGCGGGGAAGAACGGAGGGGAGATCTCTCTCTCCCTCTCTCCCCCCCGCTCCCCGCCGCAACTCACCTGTCACCCGCGCCGGCCCCAAAAAATTTATAGATGAGCGGGGAGATACTCGGCTAAGGCACTACTCGCTCGAGTAATATGCCTTAGCTAATATACTCGCTCATCTCTAGTTGCGGCCATGGTTTAACGTGCACCTATATGTTTCCATTGGGTAGTGCTGACCTAGTCTACCTTTTTTAGAGCCCTGAACGTGTCAATGTGGTCTTGCAGTGAAATGTGTTAAGCCAGTTGTGGAGTGAAGTTTCTTATCAGTATTTCCTACTTAGATAAAACTTGTAATCTTTCTAACGAAACAAAACTTGATGAACTCTTATAAGATGCGCGAATAGATATGAGCAGAAGGAAAACAGCCACCATGGCATCTTTTTGGTGGGATTCCAATGGCTTTTAACATTTCTGCTTCCCATCAGTTGCTAATCCGTGTTCATATACATCACGGTACATTGCTACAATGTAGACGTCCTCTTATCATCTGTTTCTCCCAGATAACCCACAATGCCTTCCTGTTTGTAAATCCGGGAGGTTCGTTTTCCTGTTTCCTATAGAAACAAAAAATGGACCCAAAAACAGGTTGTTATCCGTTATTATCCACATTTCCATTTGTTTCATCCAAAGAAAATGAAAACTGGAGCTTCCCATCGTAATTACTCATCGGGGGTTCCTTTAGACTTCGTTTCCTATGCAGTGGCTCATGTATCATTGGGTTTAGCAATGTAGGACGTGGCATGGATGGTCGTCACACATCTACTGATACTTATGTATCTTCACTGCTCCGAAGAGGTATTACAGTGTTACACACATTGAACAGCACCTGCCCCAGCTTTTCCCCACCTCTAATCCATAAACAGTAATAATGTCCCACACAGTAACAATCCCAATGAACGATGCCCTCTTTGTGTCCCTACACTGTAATAGTGCCCCTTTTGTACTCCCTACAAAGCATTATCTTCCTTTGTGCCCCCATATAGTAATAATATCCCCTTTGTGCCCCCCATATAGTAATAATATCCCCTTTGTGCCCGCTATATAGTAATAATATCCCTTTTGTGCCCTATATAGTAATAATATCCCCTTTGTGCCCATATATAGTTATAATATCCCCTTTGTGCCCTGAATATAGTGATAATATCCCCTTTATGCCCCCAATATAGTAATAATATCCCCTTTGTGCCACCCATATAGTAATAATATTCCCTTTGTGCCCCCTATATAGTAATAATATCCCCTTTGTGCCCTCCATATAGTAATAATATCCCCATTGTGCCCCCCATATCGTAATAATATCCCCTTTGTGCCCCCATATAGTAATAATATCCCCTTTGTGCCCCCCATATAGTAATAATATCCCCTTTGTCCCCCCCATATAGTAATAATATCCCCTTTGTGCCCCCATATAGTAATAATATCCCCTTTGTGCCCCCCATATTGTAATAATATCCCCTTTGTGCCCGCTATATAGTAATAATATCCCTTTTGTGCCCCCCATATAGTAATAATATCCCCTTTGTGCCCCCCATATAGTAATAATATCCCCTTTGTGCTCGCATAATATAGTAATGTCCATTTTGTGCTTCCCCATAACTATTGGTCTTCCCTTTGTCCCCATTGCAGCAGTACTGTCCCCTTTGTGCTCTCATACTATCGTAATGCCCCCCTTTATGCCACCATACATACAGTAGTAATGTCCCCTTTGCGCGCCCATATTACAGTAATTTCTTAGTGGTAATTTCTTCTTGTCCCCCCCTACATAATAATATCCCCTTTGTGCTCCTACATAGTAGTAGTCCTCCTGTGCCCCCATATCGTGATATTAATAATATGTGTACCCCCTCCTATTTATAGTTCCACCTTTGTGCCAATAGAAATTAAAAGCTGAAACCTACCTAACCCTGCGCCCATGTCCTTCTGCCTGCTGTCCGTGGTGCTGCGCAGCCAGTAGGTTGCAGCGATGTCCTCAGCGCACTCAGGTCTAAAGCAGCCTGTGACTTACCATAGTAAATGGTGGGGCAGCGTACCAACGGTTCTCTGCCTAGCCCTAGTTGGGTACAGTTGAAAGCAGCACTCATGGGGATCCAAGTGGGCCTCCTCCTTCCTGGTCATGGTCACAACCTTTGTGACTGCAATTCTTATTTAATTGACGTTGGGTAAACCTTACATCCGGAGTTACAGTTTGTTTTGTGCTCCAGAGCTGCATTCACAATTCTGCAAATAATCAGCAAGCTTTTTTTTGACAGATACTCCCCAAACAGATTAGCTGATTAGCATTGTAGCAAGTACTGGATTTGCATTTTAGAAGCCTCCCTAGTACTTTATGCTCCTCCCATAAATAAACCTTCATCAAAAAAACACGCCCCTTATGCTAATGAGCACACAAAGTTAATTTAATTATCAAAGCTATATAGTCATTGGCTATAAATTGAACCACACCAAATATAAAACAGAAATTATTCCTTCCCATGGCCATTTGCAGTAAAAAAGATGTGTAGGCACATGAAAATCCAACCTTGGGTGCAGCATGTTAAGGTTTCACACATTTGGCGCGTTGCAACAGGCACAACATTTGCATGAATATGAACCCCATTCTTTTGAATCGAGTCATATACATCAGAGAAGTTTTCCCGCTTCGCAGTGAAAGATAAAATTGTGGCATGTCCTATCTTTTCGCGTTCCTCGGAACGCATTGCCCATTGTTTTCAATGGGACGGTAAAACACTTTGCACGGTGTGCGATGTGCGGGCAAGTGCAATGCGAGGTTTCCCATTGAAAACAATGGGAAACACTCGCTGATCCTCTAACACGCCTGAAAGCCACTCCGGGTGATCGCTACTTCACAAAAGTGATGGGAGCCGTTTTTGCCTGAAAATTCATGTTGGCGAGCGTGATTTTGGGCGAGAAACTCGCCCAGAGATTGCGCTCGCCCGTCTGTAGGTAGCCTAAGGTGACTATTCAGTTGATGGTATAAACTTGGCATTACCTTATCAAAGTGTGCAAACACTAAACTACCAAGGAACATGGGGAGATTTCAGCTCTGAAGTTCATCTAATTGTTAATGCAGCTCTGGAGTATAGTACGGGCTGTGTCTCAGGATCAGCACAAGATAAATAATAGTCTAATGTCTTTACAAACTTCCCTGACTTTTCATGTCGATTAATTCTACCATGTTTCCCCAAAAATAAGACAGTGTCTTATATTAATTTTTGTTCAAAAAGGTTTAACTTTTTTACATGTATAGCTGCCTGGACACTATTTAAATTGACTTTTTTAATTAACTGTTAGCAGGGCTTAATTTTGGAGTAGGGCTTATATTTCAAGCATTGTCAAAAAGCCTGAAAAATCATTTTGCATCCTCAAAAATTCTGGAAAATCATGCTATGTCTTATTTTCAGGGTATGTCTTATTTTCAGGAAAACAGGGTATATGTAAACCGTAAATGGTATATGAACCCCAAACCTACATTGTTAGCATATCCACGTATTGCTCCATGCGCACGTGTCCCGGTAATGCCTGTGTTTACTTCCCTGTGTCTGTTCACCCGGCACGACCCAGATCCTCATCCTGTGAGAGCCGTTATTGGATAATTCATCACCAGCAGCAGCAGTTCTCCTTCTGGTCTACATCAAAACATGGCCGCCTGTAATCTCGCTCCCAGGACGTTCTGAGTGATTGTGGTTTCTTCCGCCCGCAGTACGAACGGCGTGTGTTTTTATGCTGTAGTCTGGCTCTTTCTTCCCTCACATAAACCCTGACTCCGCTTCGGTTTGACCTGTAATCCCTTTCTCTGTTTCCTGACACACTTCTGCGCTGCCCGGGGCTAAGTGATATTGCTAAGTAGGTCAGGAGTGAAAAGTCATTGCTTGCCGCCGTTCGCTCTGGGCACTTACAATGGGACTTGGTATTTATTTATAGAGCATGCAGATATTCGCTGTCACATGATGGACGCTGAGGTTAGAGAAGGACAGATGTAGCCACATGCAGACATTTAGCACATGGACAGATGGCGTTTTGTGGTCAGGATCAGTAAGAAGCTTTATCACATATGAGGAAAAGTGTAACACTACTGAAATACCCAACTTCCCCCACTTATGGCCCACCCGGGGTCAGGAAACTGTGGGAGTTAGGGAGCTGTTGGATATCCTGCCTAGGACCTGGAAGACAGTGGACAGAGATGTGTTTCTTTCCTTAAAGAGGGGTATCCCAAGATAGACTTGTATCACCGATCCATAGGATAGGTTAGAAAAGTCTGATACATGGAGGATCCACTGCTGAGATCCCCACCGGTGCTGAAAAACCGGGGTTCCGCTTTCCCCCTCCTCACTGTCGGCTCACTACCCCTCTCTTCCCTGCAGTGAGGTGGAGACTGAATGGAGCAACATGGTCGTGCATGCACGGTGCTACTCTATTTAACTCCAATGGGGCTGGCAAGCGATTGTACTCAGCACTTGAATTCGGCCATCCCATTGACATGAATGAAACAACGATTCGCATGCACGACCATTGCTCCAATAATTGAGCAGGAAGTGTCACATCTGACTAGGATGTACTGAAACTGGTTCCCCGAACAGCTCTTGGGCTATGTCTACACTATGGAACAAAGAACATAAACCACCACAGGAAACGTGTAGGCTAACAGATGGAGGGGAGAACTTTCCCTATAGATCATACCTGCCTATAGTGGGTGACCCGTCCTGATAAGAACGCACCCAACCCACAATCCTTGGCCACTCACTGTCCTTACCTGGGACAGAAGTAAACCACTAAGTAAGAATACAACTACCACCAATAACCACTGTACTTAGCTGGAGATAAGCCGGGAAAAACAGGAGACCAAGATCCAGCTCTGATATGCTTATTATTATGCTTTCTATATACATATTAAAAAATTGACTTTTAAAAGGAGGTTTTATGACATCTGTGAATATCGTGTAAATCCCTGGATATCCATTTACAACCCCTACACATCCAGGATCCTGCAAGTAACCCCCTTAGTCTTGAATTATTGACTAGAGGAAGCACTTTGGCATTTAGTAGGTTAATTCTTACCGGTAACTATTGATTGTTGATAGATATCCCCTAATGAACTGACTTCCCAGGAAGAGGAGTATGGACCGTCACAGTCCTAATTAGGTAAATCAACAATAGTGGCAATCCTGCAACCAACCACAATATAAAAAGGATATTCACCATACGTCGCGGCTGAGATGGGGTCGGAGGAGCAGATACATTCATCTTACCGTATCTGCTGTGTAATTGTACAAAAGTGCGACAGGCTCTCATTACCGATGGAGAACCCCATAGGGAGACTTTCCGTCTTTTCATGCGGTGATAAGCCTCTGGGAACATTTCTGATTAGTACAATTATGTCTTTGTCTCATGTCTCCCCACTCAGTTGTATTATGTCAGCTACATATAAACGTCAGTTTTGGCAAAAAGGGTTATATTTTCTATGGTGAGATCATAAAGTCCAGTTACCCAGGAAGCTGCGATTGGGGGGATGCGAAGGCGGAAATGAGGACCGATATATATAATAATGAAAGACCCCACTGTCCATTGTATCACTTATAATGTCTGATTGTATCTCGTGGTTTGTGCAAAGGGGTTTTCTGGGATGATACGGCTATAGTAGCAATTATGGGGTTGTAGACATGCTCTAATTCCTTAATATAGACTGTAGATCAGGGGTGTCAAACTGATTTTCACCAAGGGCCACATCAGGCTTATGGTGACCTTCAAAGGGCCGATTGTTAGGCCGCCTGCAGACGGCTGGGTCGGATCTCAACCCACGCCCCTGCAGGGACCAGCGCGGCACTCACCTGCTCCCGCGGCTCCGATTCTGTGATGTGCCCGCTGCCCCGCACGGTAATGGATCATGCCGCGATTTGTTTTCCGTGCGAGATTTCGCGCAGACAAATCGCAGCCGTCTGCCTAGGATTGCGTTTTCTAACGCAATCCTATGGCAGCTTCCACGGGCGGAAATTCTGCGGGAAAACCTGCCGCGGGCCTAAGACGGTATAGTAAGAGCCCGTTCACACAAGTGCATTTCCATACATAATATGCAGTGAATAGAGGCCATTGATTTCAATGAGTTCATTCACATAATGGATATTTTCACACAGCATGACCTATTTTGTTCCGTACTGCGCACCCCGATAGGCCATTGTAGTGAATCGGCCACGCGAATACGTGGTGAATGTGTATTCACTGCATTCTTGCGCACCATTTCAATGGGCCCATCTGCGTTCTTTTTTACGTACACAAATATACAGGCATAAGCGATTTTCGATTGCGCAAATACGCAGCGTATTTGTGCGACCAAAATACAATTACACCTGCATGATCGAGTCCTAATAGTGACCCTGATAGTGGCCCCAGTAAAAATAATGACCCCACAGTGGCCCAATTAGTAATATAAACCCCCATAGCAACATTATAATTATAAGCCCACCCCCCAGTAATAAGCCCCCCTCAGT
The DNA here is from genome assembly GCF_035609145.1 of Eleutherodactylus coqui. Lineage (NCBI taxonomy): Eukaryota > Metazoa > Chordata > Amphibia > Anura > Eleutherodactylidae > Eleutherodactylus > Eleutherodactylus coqui. The sequence continues at coordinate 22,474,577 of NC_089838.1, forward strand.
AATAATAAGCCCCCTGAGTAATAATAAACCCCCCCAGTAATAATAATAAGCAGCCCTCCCCCCAGTAACAAGCAGCCTTCCCCCCAGTAACAAGCAGCCTTCCCCCCAGTAATAGGCAGCCTCCTCCCCAGTAATAGGCAGCCTCCCCCCCCAGTAATAAGGAGCCCCCACCCCCAGTAATAAGCAGCCCCCACCCCCAGTAATAAGCAGCCTCCCCCCAGTAATAAGCAGCCTCCCCCCAGTAATAAGCAGCCCTCCCCCCAGTAATAAGAAGCCCTCCCCCCAGTAATAAGCAGCCCTCCCCCCAGTAATAAGAAGCCCTCCCCCCAGTAATAAGTAGCCCCCCCAGTAATAAGCAGCACCCCCAGTAATAGGCCCCCCCACCAGTAATAGGCAGCCCCCACCCCTCAGTAATAAGCAGCCTCCCTCCCTGTAATAAGCAGCCCCCTTCCCAGTAATAAGCAGCCCACCCCCCTAGTAATAAGCAGCCATCCCCCAAGTAATTAGCAGCCCTCCCCCAGTAATAAGTAGCCCCCCCAGTAATAAGTACCCCCCCCAGTAATAAGCAGCCCCCCAGTAATAGGCAGCCCCGCACCCCAGTAATAGGCAGCCCCCCCAGTAATAGGCAGCCCCCACCCCCCAGTAATAGGCAGCCCGCCCCCCAGTAATAGGCAGCCCCCACCCCCCAGTAATAGGCAGCCCGCCCCCAGTAATAGGCAGCCCACCCCCCAGTAATAGGCAGCCCCCCTCCCAGTAATAGGCAGCCCCCCCCAGTAATAGGCAGCCCCCACCCCTCAGTAATAAGCAGGCCCCCCCCCGAAATAAGCAGCCTCCCCCCCAGTAATAACCAGCCCCCTCAGTAATAAGCAGCCCCACCCCCAGTAATAGGCAGCCCCACCAGTAATAGGCAGCCCCCACCCCCCAGTAATAGGCAGCCCGCCCCCCAGTAATAGGCAGCCCCCCCAGTAATAGGCAGCCCCACCCCCCAGTAATAGGCAGCCCCCCTCCCAGTAATAGGCAGCCCCCCTCCCAGTAATAGGCAGCCCCCCCAGTAATAGGCAGCCCCCACCCCTCAGTAATAAGCAGGCCCCCCCCCCCCGAAATAAGCAGCCTCCCCCCCCAGTAATAACCAGCCCCCTCAGTAATAAGCAGCCCCAGTAATAGGCAGCCCCACCCCCCAGTAATAGGCAACCCCCCCAGTAATAGGCAGCCCGCACCCCTCAGTAATAAGCAGCACCCCCCCCCAGAAATAAGCAGCGCCCCCCCCCCCAGTAATAGGCAACCCCCCCAGTAATAGGCAGCCCCCACCCCCCAGTAATAGGCAGCCCGCCCCCCCCAGTAATAGGCAGCCCGCCCCCAGTAATAGGCAGCCCCCCTCCCAGTAATAGGCAGCCCCCCCCAGTAATAGGCAGCCCCCACCCCTCAGTAATAAGCAGGCCCCCCCCGAAATAAGCAGCCTCCCCCCCAGTAATAACCAGCCCCCTCAGTAATAAGCAGCCCCACCCCCAGTAATAGGCAGGCCCACCCCCCAGTAATAGGCAGCCCCCCCAGTAATAGGCAACCCCCCCAGTAATAGGCAGCCCCCACCCCTCAGTAATAAGCAGCACCCCCCCCCCAGAAATAAGCAGCACCCCCCCCCAGAAATAAGCAGCTCCCCAACCCATATACCTACCTCCTCCCTGCTGTCAGTGTCGCTCCCTCTCTGCTTGTGGCGCACACTGTAGTCAGTGTGTAGCCCGGCACGCTTCCTCACAGAATCCTCTCCTGCGGAACTCATGAGCAGGGCACTCGGGGAGGAGGATCCTGGCTGCACACAGATGTCAGTGTGCGCCGGGATTAGTGGCAACAGCATGATTACCAGTGGGGAGCTGCGGCACCCCAGCTGGTAATCACTTCAGTGGTGAGCGGCGTCGGCACGCCGCGGGCCACATAACTTGAGGCAGCGGGCCGGATTCGGCCCGCGGGCCTTGTGTTTGACACATGTGCTGTAGAGGATTATGGTGGAAGATGGCGATTACACTTTGTGTGTATATATATATATATATATTTTACCCACGGGGAAGGTAAGTGTACATAGGGACCTGCCGATGTTGCCAAATTGTTGGTACCTTCCACAAAGGCATGGATAAAGATATTCGAGGACCGATCACATTGCTGGCATGTCTAGGAAGTACTTGTATTTCCAATTAAAATAGGAATTCTGGAGCATCTTCTTTTCTTAGTACTTTGTATTGTACCTTCCATCTGTTATTACTGCTGCAAACACATATGACAAGAGGGTGTGTCCATACACAGGCCTGCAATGGACAGTGTCAGAGTATGTAGGGACACACCCCCTTGACAAGGTTAATGGAAACATCCAGTTATCAATTTATTATTACCTTACCAGGAGGAATAACAGAGGGACAGCACAGCATAGAATCCTAAGTAAAAAAGCTTCAGAATTATTTAATGAGGAATACAAGTATTTACTAAAAGTAATGTGTCAGTCGGGGTGACAGATTGTTTTAAGGCTGGGTTTACACAGGGCGGAATTCCCACGGAAATCTCGCGGAATGACCGCGGCGGGACCGCACGGTGATACAAATGACATGCCGCGGCTTTGAATTCTGCGCCGCATGTCAGTTTCAGCACAGATTTTTGCGAATCTCACCCACTTTGCTGCTTAATCCCAGGATTAAAATTGCAGGTGGAATTTTAGTGCAAAAAGTCTGCACGGAAATTCTGCGGCAGTTCCGCCCCGCGTGAACCCAGCCTGGGGTGTTTTCTACGGGCGAGTGCAATATCTGTCCAAGAAACTCAGACCGATGTCATAAACTTGCAATTTTTACAGACGAAATTTGCAAGAGGAAATTTGTGAGGAATTTGCAAGAAAAACGCATTGCTGCGCATTCCATTTTCACACGCATGAAAATTGCGTGTTATTCCAATAGTAAAAATAGAAAAACGCACGCAAATTTTTGCTATTTTTTTTCTATTGAGCAAAAACAGATCAGCATTTGTCCAGCAGAAGGAGGCAAAAACGTATCAAATACTGATCACATCAAGGTTGTAATGTCGTCTGTAACACGCCCACAACACGGATGCGTTTTACGGACATGTTGCAATATGCTTTTCTAAAAGTGTCCTACGGGTGCGCTCACACGCTCTCTATTCTTACAGTTTAAGTTGTTGTTTTCGGGTGGCTAAGATGGTCACCTCCATCTTTAGACTACCTTATCACTAATAACACTAAGGGCAATGTTACTCCTAAAAATGCACTATACCTGCTCTGTGATTGGCCACCGCTGCTCACGTGATCAGCACTGGCCAATCACAGAGCAGCGCATACTGTGTTTAGTAAATGGTGGCTGCCATATTGGCCACCAGAAAACTGCACCCAGAACGGAGGAACGTCCGCGAAGATCAACTGCAGGTAATACGTCCCTCGCACCCTGAGGTCCAGGGACAGCACTTTATCCTAAAACGGGAATGTCACTTTAAAGGCACTTTGTTAGGATGAAAAGTTATCCATTAGGCCGCTTCCACGCAGGCGACGCGATATGGATGTGAGACAACCGCAGCGCGATCACATCGGTGGTCCGTGCGAGATCGCTGCATTTTCTGGCGGCGATAACGCAATTTTGTGTCGCTACAAAGTTACGCGACTTTGTAGCACTACTTGTTACGTTTTTGGGCCAATCAGAGGCAGCGCTTCTTGGAGGCGTGGATTTACAAATCCCTGACCAGGGAGAAATGCCTGAAGACAATGTCCGGAGACCAGGGAGAAGACGCGCCGGAGCTGACAGCGCTTCTTAGGTGATGTATATGTTTTTTTTATGCAGCTAGGGCTTATTTTAGTGCTTTTGTAGTAGGATTTGCTACTGTAAAAGTTGCATCACACGAAAACCCTGTGCGATGCAATACCTTGTTCCCAACCACAGCGGATCAGTGATGTTGTGTCTATAGTGATGTCATCTTTGTGGCTGTGGTGGTCATCTCCCATGGCCGTCACATTAGCCTGCATGGAGGAGAAATAAGAGTAATGGCGGATACATGAGACGGGCAATGGGACCAGAATCCAATTTAAAAAAAATATTTTTCCCCTATGCACAGATATTAAATTCCAAAGAATCCCTTTAGTAAAATGAATGAAACAATCCGTGTGCCAGACACTTGTTCTTTGTACTAACGTGTTTCCCCGAAAATAAGACAGTGTCTTATATTAATTTTTGCTCAAAAAGGTTTAACTTTTTTGCATGTATAGCTGCCTGGACACTATTTAAATCGACTTTTTAAATTAACTGTTAGCAGGGCTTAATTTTGGAGTAGGGCTTATATTTCAAGCATCCTCAAAAAGCCTGAACAATCATTTTGCATCCTCAAAAATTCTGGAAAATCATGCTATGTCTTATTTTCAGGGTATGTCTTATTTTTAGGGAAACTGGGTAGTTGTAATAAACTTTTTGTTTGGAGCCGCGGGGCAGAAGGTGGCCGGGATGGGTACGTTGCTTTACCTGAAGGTAATTTTTCCTGTTTTCTAGGACCACTGTTATTACCAGGGAGCTGTTCGTGGACAGAATGACTCCAGCGTTACCGTCAGCACCTGCTCAGGAATAAGGTAAGGAGAGAAAACTGCGTCAATCCATGCTAAAAAGGAATAGGTGTTGTAACATTGTATGTGTACTGACATGTTACGCAGCTGTAACATCGCAGTCTCCTTCATTTAACGATCAACTTAGAGTGACATTAATTTAAACTAGTAGAGAATCGCATAAATAACAACTCGCCGCAGTCTGCAATTTCTTTTACAATTGCACTTGCAATACTTTTTTTCACCACTTTGCCGGCAGCAAGCCTTTTCCATAGAGACAAATGCAACAGCGCCACCACCTATACTCTCTGGGCAAGAACATTTCGAATGTACACGGCCTAACAGGGAAAATGTCGCACCATGAAGATTTTGTCGCAGCATTATGTCATTTTCAGGGTTTGTGCATACAAACAAGTTATGCAGATTGAGGCAGTTTTGGAACTTTTTAAGACAGAAATGGCTTATTGTTGTTTTTGTTTGTGTCTGGATAAAGATTAAGGAGTAAAGATGCTTTTGAGAGACCATCAAGAACTATCCAATGAAATAGATGAGTTTACTAAAGGTTTAATCGTAGGGCTGTGTAGCGATCATGGGTTGTTATGTCGTAATGTGGCAGGAACTCAGTGAGATGCCACAACTGGGGATTGAATTTGAAGATGGTGGTGAGCAGAACAAAAGGCTCCTAATTGTAGCAGGAGGGGAGCACTGAAACAACCATCACGATGCACGGATTAACCTCGTCATGCAGGAGCAGATCCACAATCCACAGCCGGTGACATTCTGATAGATTTAGATACTACCGTATTGATGATGACCGCTTCATGTAGAAGTGGAGGCAGGTTTACGGCCAATCTGTCCATTGTGAAGACTGACAGCAGCATTATATCCCCCAATCAGCGTTCACACCTATCGAACTATACCCCCTTCCCTGATATATGGGAGCACAAGGTTTCATTTTGGAGTGTATTTGACTTTTTGATTTTTATTACCGTATATACCCGAGTATAAGCCGAGTCAATAAGTTTTACCACAAAAAATTGGTAAAACTTATTGACTCAAGTATAAGCCTAGCTATACTCGAGTATATGGTAGGTAAAAAAAAAAGGCAATACTCACCTATCAGCCGGCGTCTGTGTCCCCGGCGCGATGCTTCCCCCGGCAGTGTGGCCAGCTGCTGCAGTCTTCTCCCCGCTGTCTTCCCCCTGGCTTGCTTTTAAAATCCCCGCCGTCAGCGCTGTGATTGGATCGAGTGCCGGCCAATCCAGTCAATCACAGCCGTCACTCGATAAACCAATCACAGCCATTCAGAATGACATCACTGGCTGTGATTGGCCGGCGTTCGATCCAATCACAGCACTGACGGCGGGGATTTTAAAAGCAATCCAGGGAGAAGACAGAGGGGAGAAGAATGCAGCACCTGGCAGCACCGCCGGGGAGAGCATCGCGCCGGGGACACAGACGCCGGCTGATAGTTGAGTATTGCTTTTTTTTAACCTATAAGCCGACATCTGTGTCCCCGGCGCGATGCTCTCCCCGCCAGTGCGGCCAGTTGCTGCATTCTTCTCCCTGCTGTCTTCTCCCTGACTTGCTTTTAAAATCCCCGCCGTAAGCGCTGTGATTGGATTGAGCACCGGCCAATCACAGCTGGCGCTCGATAAACCAATCACAGGCAGTGATGTCATTCTGAATGGCTGTGATCCGTTTATCCACCGTCGGCTGTGATTGGCCGGCACTCGATCGGGGATTTTAAAAGCAAGCCAGGGAGGAGACAGTGGGGAGAAGAATGCAGCAGCTGGCCGCACCGCCGGGGAAAGCATCGCGTCAGGACACAGACGCCGGCTGATAGGTGAGAATTGAGGTTTTTTTTACCTCACTAGAGTATAAGCCGAGGGGGGCTTTTTCAGCACATTTTTTGTGCTGAAAAACTTGGTATACACGGTACATTTTTTTTCTTAGAGACTAGGTGACCAAAAAAGCGCAATTGTAGGGTGCAGGGTAAAAAATGCGTTACTTTGATAGATTGGACTTTTATGGACGCAGTGATCCCAAAATTTTTATCCAAATTTAAAATTTAGATTCTTTTAATAAAATAATGGGGGAGGGGCTTAAAACGTATTACCTTTTTATATTTTCAAATAATTAATAAAACTTTTTTAAACTGATTTTTCCATTTTTTTTTACTTGGAATATTTTGATCGCTCCTGCAGTATGATGTATTACACCGCAATCTAACAGGAAATCTATCAAGACACTCCGCAGGCTTTCAGAAGGCCCACGGCTGCCATGGCAACAGCACGGCACTACGCAATCTCATTGTGGGGGGTGGGGGGGTAGCATTCGGGACCCCCCCTCAAACATTGATCAGGACATTTAAAGGGTTAACAGCTTTGCTTAGTGGTGCTGCTGAACACAGCTATTGCGGGTGAGTGCCAGCTGTAAGAAACAGCCGTAACCCACATTTTATGGAGCGGAATTGACCCCCGATCCCCATCCATACAAACCGTGAACCTCAATGACGTAACTGGACATCTTGGAGCCTGAAAACAAAACCCTGTTCCCGTATTTATAATAAAACATGCGATTCAAAAAAAACAAAACATCGTGGCGTTCATAAAAGTTCGATCTTGTAGAGTAATGCGTTATTTATTCCTCTCAATGAATGTTAGGGAAAAAAATACACATCCCCAGAATTTATTTTTTTAGTCAAGCAGACAAAAATTAATAAAAAGCAATCAAAACGTTGCATGCACTCCAAAATGGAACCAATGGAAACTGCAGGACGGCCTTCAAAAAATGAGCCCTCACACAGGCCTGTATCAACGAAAAGCTAATAAAGTTATGGCGGTCAGTAGATAGCAACAGAAATTTTTTTTATCTCAAAGATATATTATTTTTTTTTATAAAAGTAGTACAGCGGATAAAAAAACTATATAAATGTCATATTCTCATGATCATAATGACTCACAGAATAAGTTATGTCATTTTTGCTGCAGTGTGTATGCTATAAAAACAAGACCACCCCCACAAGGATGGCGGAAGTGTGGTTTTTTTCCCATTTCACTCTACTCAGAAGTTTTTAACCCCTTAAGGACCAAGCTGTTTTGTACCTTAAGTACCAGACACTTTAGGGATTTTACCCATGTGGCGGTTTTACTGCTCCATTTTTTTTCCTTTAGCTACCAAAATTATTTTTGCTGCGTCTTTTTTTCCGTGACATATACGACTTTTTAAAAAATATCTTTTTAAAAAAATCATTTTTTTTAACATTTTATAATTTTTAAAAAATTATTTTTATATTTACACTAAAATAAAGTATGGGAATGGGTTCCTCTCTTTGTTTCGGACCTTTTGATATATATGTATGGTTTTGGTTTATAGGGCGCATACGGCGACGGTTTTTGTTGGCGTCTGCTTTGTGTTATTCTCTTTCTTTTGTATGTATTGTTGTTTTATTCTGTTATTTTGTTTTACTTATTTATGTAATTGTGTTTTTTACTATCTGTGTCCCCCATGACGTCATAGAAGACCTCTGGGGGACATTCATATATATATTTTTTTTTCTTTATTTGACACTTTCCCACTGTAGCTGGGGCGTCCATAGGAGCCCTAGTTACAGGGGAAAGCAACCTCTGTGGTGACATTAGTCACTTGCAGAGCAGCCAGGGTCTAGTCTGACCCTCCAGCTCTGCAGTAGCAGGGAATCCCAGGAGGTCACATGACCCCCTAAGGCTCCCGTAGTGAAAGTACATGTTATTTTCACTTTCCCCACTGTATATCGGGGAAGCAGAAGGCAGGAAGGGTTAAAAACCCCTCCTGCCTTCTGCTCCGGGTTATCAGCTGTCACTAACAGCTGATAACCAGTTCCTGACTCTGACTGATTGCAGAGGCAGGAGACTTAAAGCACCGCCGTACTTTTACTATCGGCGGTGCTCTAAGTCCAGGACCAGCCGCCGCAAATTTACTGTGGCTGCTCCTAAACGGGTTAAAAGTTTTTCAGTCCATTAAATAGTACCATTGAAAACTAGAACTCGTCCCACAAAAAACAAGCCCTCAGACAGTTCGTATGTCAATGGGAAAGTAAATGATTGTTTGAAAGTGGGAATTGTTTAAAACCCCTCTGAGCAGTTTACAATAGGAGTGAGCGGGGGCGGAGCTAAGCTCTGGCCCCCTCCCTGCCCCTTGTCCTTAGCCAGCAATATGAGTGGGCGGGACAGAGCGAATCTTTGCTCCGCCCCTTCCATTGCAAACGCCGGAATGGAGGAGAGAAGCAGAGAGCTGATGAGGGGCAGGGACAGCTTAGATGGAAGCGTATATCGGGCGGCCGTGAAAACGCCGTTCTGTATACGCTCGTGTAAATAAGCCCTTAATGTGAGGTGTTGCGTCTGACCTGGTGGAGCGTCAGAGCATCGGATGGTGTTTTCATGCATTCAGTGAATTATTGCAGTGATCAACATATTGTGCATAATTTGCATATTCATGAATATGATTACCATTTCAGCATATTGTGGAATATTGTCTCTGTGAGTAAATGTCCAGTCTTGTATCTGCAGGGGACTTATAACGCTCGGCAATGGGATAAGTTATGTGTTGGAACCAATGCCGGGGGACGGTGACAGACATCTCATCTACAGAGCGGAGTATCTTGAAGTGGAAAAACGCAAATGTGGACACTCAGACTCTGCAGGACAGCACTTCTCCAACTACACCTACCGTCATCTTCCTCATCATCATCGGGTGATTGTAGTGCAAAATCCGTTAACTGCGTTGTCCTCGACTTTTACTACTGATGATCTATTCTCCGGACAAGTCATCGATAGTTGGCGTCCGCCGCTCGGAATCCCTGCTGATTAGCTGATCGTTGGGCCCGTTCGCAGTGCAGGCAGCACTGGAATCTGATAGTGCTGTCCGTTTTACAGCGCCTTGTTTGATCTCAATGGGAGCTGTGCCTGTAGTACTAAATAGGTACTAAATATCTATTTGTTTCCAGCGCTGTACATACTGACAGTCGGCCCGGGGATCAGCTGCTTGGCAGGGATCCTGAGCAGTGGATATCCACCAATCAACTATTGATATCTTATCCTGAGCATAGCCCTTTAAATCCTATGCAAATTTCAACTATACATCCACAGTATTTCTACGGCATATTCCCCATACAACCACATGCAATATTTGGAGATGGGAAGCATACAGGGGTACAGTTTGACCCCATGGATTTCTATGGGTAATGTATTACAAACATCAAATTTAAGGGGTATTCCCACCTTAAAGGCGTATTCTGGAACTTTTACGTTTGATGACTTATCCTCAGGATAGGACATCAGTAGTAGTACGGTGGGGATCTACTTCACATGGCCCGATCATATGGCAAAAACATGGCCAGTATCACACATGCGGCCGTCAAAACCCCGCAGTTTCATTTTGCTGCAGATTCCTGCCTCCGACAGCTGGATTTAGCGCACCCCATCATTGTGATGGGAGATGAGATGAGCTAAACGCAGTAAAATAGAACAGACACCGCTCGAAAATTGAGGCGTTTTCGAACGCCACGATTTACAAACGCTGTCTGCAAAGCCACCATTGAAATCAATGGGAGCTTTATATGGCGATTACCGTGGCGTAACTCTATGTGTGGAGCAGCCTAAGGCCTCATGTCCACAGGTAAATTATTATTTAAAATCCGCAGCGGTTCTCTCACACGCGGATCAGCGCCCCATAGGGATGCATTGGACACCCGCAGGTAGTTAAATACCTGCGGATGTCATTTTTCCCGTCAGGCGCGGATCCGCAGCCTATGGAAGCCGTCCGGATCCGCGGGAGACCTGTACCAGAAGTAAACTCACCTGCTCCGGACGATGCGGATCTTCCTTCCTACACGGCCGGATGTTCTTTCTTCGGCCCGGCGGATGTGCCTGCACGAAAATGGAGCATGTCCATTTTTTTCCCCACACGCGGATCCGCGCCTGACGGGAAAAATGACATCCGCAGGTATTTAACTACCTGCGGGTGTCCAATGCATCCCTATGGGGCGCGGATCCGCGTGCGGGAGAAACGCTGCGGATTTTAAATAATAATTTACCCGTGGACATGAGGCCTTAGTACGTAAAAGGCCCTTTAGACAGGATATACCATAAATGTCTAATAGATACATGTCCACCTCTGGGACCTACCCATATGTCCAGCAAGGGTTTCTCTTGACCTCCACGTTGCCTGGCGATGCATCCAGATGGAGAATGAATGCAGACGTGGCGGCACATGTCCGACCTGGCTGATACCATGACTCCCATTGAAGTGAATGCAAAGAACCGTCGACTTGCTTTCCCACCTCACCATTCATTGTCCCCCTGGATGCGTAAGCTGCCTCACCATGTGGGGTGGAGGTAGGACCTGCATCAATCATAGCTTCTAATTCTTAATTCCTCTAAATGTACCTGAATGGAGTCCTTCTACAAGCTGCCGCTCATTAAAATAAATTCAATTTGACGTTTCCAGATCTGATTTTGTAAGCAAATAATCAGCAAATTAGTTCGTCTGTTGGAATCTATTGGATCGGCATCTCTTCCATCACAACCCCAAACATCTAAGATAGGCAGTAACTAGGCACCCGGCTCTGTGACTGTAAAGCATAAGATTTGTAAGGCCCTTAGATAGCGTTATTTCCTTCAGAATATTCTCTTTCTCCTCTTACACTCTGGAGACATCCATGTAAGAAGCAGATGTCCGTTATCTGGCATTCATTAGTGTTGCAGGACTTTGGATGTCTCACATCACAGATACATCCAAACACACCACATCCCCCTCATTAGACCGCCATCTGGTGCAGCAGTGCAGATGTTTGGAGTCGTCCATACTGTACGGGTCCAGGAGATCTGTGATCTTGTATATTTCAGAGATGTAACATCTGTCTGTCGTATGTCATTCTGTGTCCTCAGATAAATCTACTCTCTGCGGGTTGGAAATGGAGAATCCCTCCGGATGCTGAAGCGTCTGCTAAAATTCATAGTGGATTCTTATTTAGACCGTAAAAGTGAGAGTGAACGAGGACCTATATTCCCCTTAGGAGACTTCTAGCTTTCTGTGTGTGACTTACATGGGGGATAATGTCCTCCTACTGTTAATTACAAGAATATTAAAGGGATTGTCCACCTCTTAACTATTGATTGGTGCGGATCCCCACTGATAAGCTGTTTGTTGGGCTTTTGATAATGTGTATCAAGCAAGAAGTATGCTTCCATTGATTTCAATGGGCAATTAAGTTTAATTAGTTTAACCCTTTGCAAATTCAATTTTGGGTTCAGGGTTTCCTAGGGGGCTTTCTCTTTCTGCCATTTTACAATGGCGCCATCTGCTGGCTAGACCCAGTGCTGCATTATGTGACATGCCGGAGAGGCACTCGACAACAGATCGGCAAGTAATGTACAGTAAGAATACCCTGCCGGACGTCTTCCGTCATCGGAATGCTTTCGTATAAATAAGCCTTCAGGGAGATATTTCTGTGCTCAGTTAAAGCATATGCTGAATGTATACTGCAACCATAAAGTGAATAGACTGGAGGAAATCCCACTCATATCTGCATAGGGTATTAAAACCCTTCACAGGAGGAAAATTCAGGGACTTTATTTAATGTCCCCCCTCCCCCCTGTCCCATTATCTTATACACATGACGTCAGCGATCCGCCACCTGTAGAGTGATTTTCATGGCCTGTTCCTGTACATTTTTAAATTCCTATCATTACTACAGTTTGGAAGCAGACCTCTTGTGTGTCCCGCAGGTGAGGAGAGAAGATGCAGAGGGGGACAGATGTGTGGAGCTTTACCTAGTCGCCGACTACACTGAGGTAAAGCAGCTTGGGGTCTTTTTCTGACTAATTTTTGCTCCTACCATTTGAGACTTTCTAAAAACTATGGTACGTGCCAGAGTTTTAGACAAATAAGGCAAAAATGCTACAAAGTTTTTCAAAAATAGATATATTTAATAGTTTTTGTTTTTGTCAATTAGGAAAATGTTAAGTGAATGAACAAAAGATAAATCTAAATCAAATCAGTATTTGGGGTGACCACCGTTTGCCTTCAAAACAGCATCAATTCTTGTACAAAGTCATGGGTTTTGTAGGATTATAATCAAGTGTATTATTAACCAATTATACCAAACAAGTGATAACCATTGCTTTCATATGTAGGTTGAAATACAGTCATTAACTGAAACAGAAATAGCTGTGTAGGAGGCTTAAAACTGAATGAGGAAAAGACAGACTGCTACAAAGGTGAGGTTGTGGAAGACAGTTTCATGTCACAGGTCATACACAATTACAAGACTGAGCACAGCAACAAGACACAAGGCAGTTATACTGCATTAGCAAGGTCTCTCCCAGGTAAAGATTTTTAAGCAGTCTAGGGTTTCCAGATGTGCTGTTCCAGGTCTTTTGAAGAAGCACAAAGAAACGGACAACATTGAGGACCTTATACGCAGTGATCGGGCAAGGAAACTTAGTGCAGCAGATGAAAGACACAACACACTTCCCTTCCTTTAACCCCTTGAGTGGCACGCCTGGAAATTTTCCGGGACAAGCTCCACTGCTCATAGTGACATAGCCCGGAAGATTTCCGGGCTATGTATCACTATGGGAGCTGCAGAGCACAATGCCACAAGCTGTGACAGTGTGCTCTGCGTGCACAGACCCACAGAGAACAAAGCAAGGGCTTTGAAAAACCAGCAGAAGATATTGCCGATATGCCGGCAATCTCCTGCTTTGTTTACAGGTTGCCATAGAGACCATCGGCTTGTCAGAAGCAAGCCGATGGTCTCTGTGGCAGAGAGAGCTTGGTGCTTGGCTGTCAGAGGACAGCTAGGCACTAGCTCTTACAGCAGAGATCAGAGAAAACCTCCGATCTCTGCTGTGTTAACCCTTTACATGCTGCTGTCTATGTGACTGCAGCATGTAAAGGGCTGTCACTGCAGCATGTAAAGGGCTGTCACCATCGGACCCCCGGAATGTGATCAGGGGTCCTGATGGGTCCCTGTGGAAGTCCCCTAAAGGGACAAAAAAAAAAAATTTTTAAAAACACTCGTCTCCCTTTACTTAGTAAAAAATCAAAAATACAATCACACATGTGGTATCCATGCGTCGTAATGACCCAGAGAAGGAAGTTAATACATTATTTAACCCCTTAATGACATGGCCCCTTTTTTTCTTTTTTCCCCATTTCTTTTTTTCCTCCCTCCTGTTTAAAAAATCACAACTTGTCCCGCAAAAAACAAGCCCTTATATGGCCATGTCAATGGAAAAATGAAAAAGTTATGGCTCTTGAGACGCAACTGCAAAATTAGTTGAAATTCAATGATTAGACCATTTAAAAAAACCTGCCCTGGTGGGCACGACAGGGTGGTAGAAAACCCGCCACTCAAGGGGTTAAAACCAGATGTCCAGCAGTGTCACCAGCTCAGAGATGACAGAAACCATTGGGACCCAGGCGCACCAAGCTAATGTTTGGAGAAGTGGTCTTCATGGAAGAATTGTGGCCAAAAATCCATATCTTTGACGTAGAAACAAGTGACTCAATTATGCATGAAAACATAAGAACTGGGGTGCAGAAAAATGGCAGCAGGTACTTTAGACTGATGAGTCAAAATTTGAAATATTTGGCTGTAACAGAAGGCAGTTTGTTCAGTGCTGAAGGGCTGGAAAGCAGTACAATAATGAGTGTCCGCAGGCAGCAGTGAAGCATGGTGGAGAGAGGTACAATAATGAGTGTCTGCAGGCAACAGTAAAGCACAGTGGAGAGCGGTACAATAATGAGTGTCCGCAGGTAGCAGTGAAGAATGGTGGAGAGCGGTACAATAATGAGTGTCTGCAGGCAACAGTAAAGCACGGTGGAGAGCGGTACAATAATGAGTGTCCGCAGGCAGCAGTGAAGCATGGTAGAGAGAGGTACAATAATGAGTGTCTGCAGGCAGCAGTGAAGCACAGTGGAGAGCGGTACAATAATGAGTGTCCGCAGGCAGTAGTGACGTACAGTGGAGAGAGGTACAATAATGAGTGTCTGCAGGCAGCAGTAAAGCACAGTGGAGGTCCTTTCAAGTTTTGGGCTGCATTTCAGCAAATGGAGTTGGGCATGTGGTCAGGATTAGAGATGAGCGAGTATACTCGCTAAAGGCAATTGCTCGAGCGAGCATTGCCTTTAGCGAGTATCTCCCCCGCTCGAGACTGCAGGTTCAGGTGCCGGCGCCTGGGAGCGGTGAGTAGTGGCAGTCAGCAGGAGGGAGCGGGGGATAGAGAGGGAGAGAGATATCTCCTCTCCGTTCCGCCCCGCTCTCCCCCGCGTCGGCACCCGAACCTGCAGTCTCGAGCGGGGGAGATACTCGCTAAAGACAATGCTCGCTCGAGCAATTGCCTTTTGCGAGTGTACTCGCTCATCTATAGTCAGGATTAATGGTGTCCTCAATGCTGAGAAATACAGGCAGATACTTATCCATCATGTAATATCACCAGGGAGGTGTTTGATTGGCTCCAAATATATTCTTCAGCAAGACAACAACCCCAAACATACAGCCAATACCTTTAAGAACGATCTTTGGTGTAAAGAAGAACAAGAAATCCTGGAAGTGATGAGCCCTGATCTCATCATCATTGACTCTGTCTGGGATTGCATGAAAAGACAGAAGGATTTGAGCAAGCCTACATCCACAGAAGATCTGTGCTTAGTTCCTCAAGATGTTTGGAACATCCCTGCTGAGTTTCTTCGACTGTGTGCAAGTGTACCTAGAAGAACTGATGCTGTTTTGAAGGCAAAGGGCAGTCACACAAAATATCTGGATATTAGCTGGATCTAACAGCTATGTGTGGGACATTTATGTGTATATTTGCATTGATATGTGTTTCCTACATTCAGTTCCAGAAGCACGACTCTGACCTGGAGCGTACTCAACGCAAGATGTTGGAAGTCACCAATTATATAGATAAGGTACAAGTTGTAATGAGACCGTTTAAAGTCATCCACGCACAAACTACCATTAAAATCTAACTTTCTGTGTTCGCTGCTGACAAGTTGACTGTCTGTAAACCAGGGGTGGACACAGAGGGCAGAGGGACCCTGTGCAAAGAATGTGCCTGGGGTTTCCTCCAAAAACATTATATACACATATTTTATTAGACACTTTTTTATAACATGGAAAGTTCATAAATAGTGGCTCAGCTCTAGTATACCTCCAGATTCTGCAGTCACCAAATAGCCAGATACTAGTTCTACACAGTGATAGTGATTACGATGGAGTTACTTCAAGTTATCTCAGGTGGCATCTTCTCTAATTGAACTATTGTTCTTATCTGGGTCCAGAC
Organism: Eleutherodactylus coqui; assembly: GCF_035609145.1. Classification (NCBI taxonomy): domain Eukaryota; kingdom Metazoa; phylum Chordata; class Amphibia; order Anura; family Eleutherodactylidae; genus Eleutherodactylus; species Eleutherodactylus coqui. The sequence continues at coordinate 22,490,483 of NC_089838.1, forward strand.
CACCATGAAGACTTCTTCCAGCCATGACTTGTTTCTTCGCAGTCTCGCCATCCTGATAGTGCGCCTAATAAACCCCACTTAATGAAAGTGCCCCCCTTCTGTAGCCCATACAGGACTTCTAGATGCCCCTATGTGCATTGTATACCTGAGTCTTTCCCCCAACTCGGAACAAAATGTACTCAAGAGCCAAGGGAAGAAATCAAGTATAGAGCGACATCTGGCAGTCTTGTGTCATGAAGAGACTGATGCTGGATGGAGTTATTGCCCACACCTTGCCCGACCTTCCAGGGGATGGGGGGGGCAGCGGCATCTGTAAGTCAGGAGGTGGGGCACCATTCGGCTGTGAACCCCTTTTTACCCCCAGGGCCACTGTGCAGCTGAACCAGCTGTACAAGTGATATGTGCACCCCTGCTGTGAACATTACATTTACCTACTATTGCTGCAGTGTATGCAGGGGTATTATAGAGAGACAACAGCCCAAAATTTAAACTGGCGCTTACCATCACATCTTCCCCATTAAGTGGGTATGTCCAATGCTTCTTCACCCACTGAACATCTCACCCTTTGAGAGTTGGTGGATGTTGACCCTGCTCCAATATTATCTCGTCTTATAATGTTACAAGCTTTATTCGACTTCCCTCCACCCATTGGGGAAAACTAGAGCTGGCCTCCTTTCCTTGTAGGGCCCCGTGGTAGCTGTGTGAGCTTCCTCTGTATTAGGTATCCCATGTTACATCTTCATCTGCCATGTATGTTAATAACTAGGAAGACTTACTGTTTTAGTCATCCTTATATGGGCTATCTAAAGTTTTACAGGGCGCTGAAGATTCGCATTGCACTGGTCGGATTGGAGATCTGGACAACAGGAGATAAATGCAATGTGTCCGAAAATCCATACGCCACCTTACGTGCCTTTTTGTCTTGGAGAAGAAAGCTCCTATTGCAGACCCCTCATGACAATGCACAGCTGATAACGTAAGGGCATCTCTACTATATACCTTATTAAACCATCGCTGTGATATTAGAGCAGTGTATATTGGGAAGACCCCAAGCAGTGCTGATGATGCCCACACAAAAAAGACCATTTTACCTTTTAGGTCATTGGAAGACTGATTTTGATGCAGATTTTAGAGGCGGAATTCACATGGAATCTTTCCACGGTGAACTCCGAATGAATGACGGGCAAGAGCTGCCTGTGATTGGCTGAGCACCTCAGCCAATCACAATCAGCTCTTTCAGCAGGCGGGGATTTTAAATCCCTGGCTGCTGATAAATCAGCACCACAGTGCAGGGGACAGCAGGAGAAGCCGCGACTGTGCCCCACAGCTGAAGCAAGGTGAGAATTTATTTTGTTTTTTTACAGCACTTTTACAGGATTTTCAGGGAAGGGCTATTTAAAGCCCTTCCTTGAAAGCAATTGAAAGGGTGCCAGCAGCAGAATCCTCTACTGCCGCTATCATGTGTGACTGCTGCGGTAGAGAATTGAAGAATTCCTCTGCTGCATCTGTCACAGATGTGGCAGGTGTAGCAGCAGGGAATTCTTATTAGCGGGGATGAAGGAAACATCTGACACATGCGGCAGACGTGTTTTCCATCCCCGCGCGGGGCCAGCAGCAGCGGAGGGTAAGTTTACTTTTTTTTTTTTTTCACACTAAAATTTTTGTTTTTCAGGGAAGGGCTTATATGTAAAGCTCTTCTCTAAAAACAATGCAGGAGTGCCGGCAGACCATTGTTTTCAATAGAGCCGCTGGCAGCAGCCGCAGCTCCATTGAAAACAATGCGTGCATTCCCTATGGTGCACGCATGTCCTATCTTTGCAGGCACACGCCTGTAAAGCACGGACATGTGCACACATCATAGGGAATGCATTGGGGATAATAGACGCACAAAATACACGCTCGTCTGAAGCCACCCTTAGGGAAGGTGACGGAAGCAGGGAATGTATTTTTTTATGCTCACCAGCTCCCAGGTTCCTGTACATGTATCTACATTCTTTGTGTATCGCTGCACTTAATGAATAAAGGCAATAAATTAGATAATGAAGAGGTATTAAATTAACAGCATAGTAAATGCGCGTATCAATATGCTGGGTTCTTAGATTGCAGTATTTAGCCTGATGCAAGGAAATCCCCAAACTTCCTCTCCCTTACATAATAAGTTTGGCATCCCTGTCTAAGTGCCGTAACCCCCAGACATGGTACATCACAATGCCAAGAATTCCAGCACTGGGGCACATAAGATGGGGGCGTAGGCAAAAGGCGGGAGACGGGTACAGGCCTCTATACACAGGATGGGTGTAGGAGAAAGTCTCCAGATTCTAGTAATACAAATGCTTTTTATGCTATATTTGCTGCAGAAGCTGGATAACCACTAATATGGCCGTCATTACACGAAATGCTGATCTATAGTTGCAATCAAAATTATTCAATCCTCATTACAAAGTAGTTTTTTTTGTCAAATTTATAAACTTTCACCTCTTTGAATTGTTCTGGTTTGATTGTTGTTTTTTTTTTTGCAAATAGCTCAACACAACTAATATAACAAGCGGTTTCTCCAAATTCAATGGAAAATACCACTTTTAATGACTACTGCAGTCTCAGAATTATTCAACCCCTGAGTAGAATCTCTCATAAGAGCACAAAGAGCATACACCAGCAAATCAGATGTAGGGCTTATTCAGACGTCGGTATATTGGTCGGGTTTTCAGGTCCAACTGATATACGCTGCCCCTCTCTGCAAGGGCTTATGCAGACGTGCGTATATCGGTCGGGTTTTCAAGCCCGGACGATATACGCTGCCCCTCTCTGCAAGGGGAGGAGGTAAGAGGGGCTGGGAGCTAGTGCACTGAGCTCCCGCCCTCTCTCCGCCCAGCACCTCTGTTTGCAATTAGAGGGGGAAGGGGCTTGGCTCCGCCCCCTCTAATTGGATCCATATTTGTAAGCGAAAACCCGACCGATATACGCACATCTGCATAAGCCTGTAGTCTCAAGTACACCTGATGTAACTAATCAAGGGCTTCATTGCATCAGGTGTGTTTGAAAATATATATAAAGATAGATAATATAATATGGAGTTGCGGTTATTATAAGTGTAAATGTGGATCCAATTATCGAGTGTACTGCCTGCTGTACTTTAGTCCATAAATCATTACTTAGCCTAGTCCTCACTGACTCTGGTCACTTCAGCAGTTTCACACCTGTCTCCAGACTGTGCCTTGTCTGGGAAGCTTGTGGCGCTTATAGTGATCGAGTGATTGCACCCCTCCAAGTGCTATCCCACCTTAGCAGGTCAGGAATACATCAGCACACTTCTGTACATGGGTGGAAGACCCTGCCCCGCCACTCCTATGGTACTTTGAGCACTTGGCTAGCTTCTCCCCTCTCGTTTTCCACAGGGTTTCTCATACTGTCCTCCGCTTTCTTAGTCACATGGTGATAACGAGGGTGCCAATAGCCCAGGTTCGCCAGCCAACAATATCAGCAGTCATAAAAAATAATAGTAAAAATGTTTATTTCTAGAACATATTCTGCAGCACTATAAATCTGAGGCTGCAGAGAAAATCAGACCCGAAATTCAGCATAAAGTCACTTTCAAATGAGCATAATTTAGCTCTGTATTTGTCCAGGTTTTACTGTAATACGGAGCAGATGTAAATCTATGTATCTAGATTTTTCACAGCCATTTTTTGAAAATGCAACATGACCTTTTTTTTGTATTTGACTCTGTATTGCAATTTTTTTCTATTGGGCAATCTGTATTTGTCCATTAGAAAATAAAATATACTGAGGGAAATACAGGTCATATACTGATGACATACGGTTGTAATGTCATCTGTAACACGTTTGTAATATACATCTGTATTATGGACATGTTAGAATACCTTATCTGAAACTGGCCTTAAACTAATAAACAACTTAAACAATAGGAATGAGAGCCCTGACTGGAAGTGCTTAGTCTGTGAGGACATAGGGGTGACACAAGAGTTAAAACTGCTTCTTCCCTGTAATGGTCCGGCCTCCTTTATATAAATAGGGTAGTATGTATAAAGCTGTATGAACCGCTCACCAGCCAGTATCTGTGTCTATACAGATATGAAGTTAATTAGGGTGTATCAGGTGTGGGGGACGCAGTTGGATGAAGGGGGTTGGATTTTGAGGAGCAATGCAGAAAAGCGATAAACCTAGAAGAGTTAGGGTGCATTTACGTTTCAAAGATGATCGCTCAAAAGATGGCTTTTAAGCGATCATTTTGCATAAACTACTACTTGGCACTAATGCCTATTAGTACCAAGTAGCAGCTTGTGAGCTGCTGGGAGTTGTCGGCAGGAAACAGACCCCCCCCCCCCCCCCACTGTTTCCTGATTACTTTCGCTTTGATCTGCTGGCGGGGCTGACAGCTAAGAACAGCTGATACAATGTTATCAGCTGTAATCTGCTCTCCGCGGGCAGAGCATAGAGTGTGGTCTTGCTTATCAGCTGTTCTGCTGAACGATGGTTTTCAAGCAGAACTGAAAACCATCGCTCGGCTGAAAACTGAAAGATGGGCACATTTAGACATAGCGTTATCACTCAAAAGACGGCTTTTGCGTGAATTTTGATCGATAATCGTGTCTAAATGGGCCATTAGATTAGTGATGTGTTAGGCTTCTATAAAGAGATGTGTAAAATTGATGATTAATCTCAATTTCTGGAGTAACACACTCTAGGGAACTGGTGCAGCTCAAGAAAAGTCCTTGGAGATGGGAGTGGGAAGTATGGATTATGCTCCAGGATCATCCCTCTCTAAATGCTCTATTAGACCATGTGGACCTAATAGAGGGGGACTGTATTTGATACGTCCCCATTATAGCCAGAACAGAAAGCCACTGCGAAGAGTGATCACCTACCTCATCATTACAGGACAGGATGAATGGAAATTTGTCTGTTTTTTTATATAAGAAATCAATCAAGAAAGTAATTGTTCAGCCTTGTCTGTAACATTTTCCCATCTGTGTTCTGCAGAGGGCGCACTTTCCATGGTACCACAATAGGACTGGCTCCACTGCAGGCGATGTGCTCTTCTTATCAGTCTGGGGGTGTAAATATGGTGAGGATGTTTGACAACCCTTAAACATTTTTATTGTTAGTATTAAGTAGCAATTTGAGTTTTATGTCTGTGGTTCATTTATGTACAGTTTTAGTTGGTCATAGAATGGTAGAGTTGGAGGGGACCTCTAGGTTCATCGGGTCCAACCCTCTGCTAAATGCAGGATACCCTAAATCATCCCAGACAGATGTCTATCTAGCCTCTATGTGAAGACTTTCATTGTAGGAGAACTCACCACCTCCCGTGGTAACCTGTTCCACTCATTGATCACCTCACTGTCAGAAAGTTTTTTCTAATATCTAATTTGTGTCTTCTCCCTTTCAGTTTCATCCCATTGCTTCTAGCCTTTACTTTTGCAAATGAGAATAGGGCTGATCCCTCTGCAGTGTGACAGCTCTTCAGATATTTGTAGACAGCTATTAAGCCTCCTCTCAGCCTTCTTTTTTGCAAGCTAAACATTCCAAGATCCTTTAACCATTCCTCATAGCACATGGTTTGCAGACCGCTCACCATCCTGGTAACTCTTCTCTACACTTGTTCCACTTTATCAATGTATTTTTAAAAGTGGGGTGCCCAGAACTGGACACAGTATTCCAGATGAGGTTGGACTGAGGAAGAGTACAATGGATAATTACCTCACGTCATCTAGACTCTGTACTTCTCTTAAGGCTGCATTCAGACGAACGTACAGTATATCGGCTCGGTTTTCACGCCGAGCCGATATACGTTGTCCTCGTGTGCGGGGGGGGGGGAGGATGGAAGAGCCAGGAGCAGGAACTGGGGAGAGGCGGGCCGGGGGCGGGGCTAATTCCTCAGAACAAATAGTGCAGAGGGGCAGAGAGGAGGCAGAGATGGGGCGGGGGCTCAGTTCCTGCTCCTGGCTCTTCCATCCCGCCCCCCTGCACACGAGGACAACGTATATCGGCTCGGCGTGAAAACCGAGCCGATATACGTTCGTCTGAATGCAGCCAATACATCCCAAAATTGTGTTTACCTCTTTTGCTGCTGTATCACACTGTTAACTCATGTTCACTCTGTGATCTATTAGTATACCCGTCTGTTTTACATGTGCTGCTTAGCTCAATTCTGCCCATTCTGTATGTGCTTTTTTAAAATTTTTCTTACCGAGATGTAGGACTTTGCTCTTCTCCCTTTAAAAAACGATTGTGTTCGTTGCCGCCCACTGTTCAAACTTGTCTTAATCTTTTTGAATCCTCTCTCTCTTCTCTAGTGTAAGCTATACCTCCTAGCTTTGTGTCATCTGCAAATTTGATCAGTTTCCTATCAATTCCCTTCTCCAGATCATTTATCCAAATGTTGAACAACACTGGGCCTCGGACAGAGCCTTGTGGTACCCCACTTGATACATTCTTCCACTTGGATGTGCAGCCATTTATGACCACTCTTTGAGTACGATCACTCAGCCAGTTGTGAATACACCTAACAGTTGCCTTGTCAATCCCATATTTGGTCATTTTTTTCAATAAGTATGGTACGAGATACTTTGTCAAATGCTTTACTAAAGTCAAGATATACTGCCGGTATATCTACTGCATTTACCTGATCAACCCAGTTGTTGATTCTGTCATAGAAGGAAATTAGATTCGTCTGGCATGACTTGTTTGTTACAAACCCATGCTGGCTCTGGTTAATTACTCCATTCTCATCCAAGTACTTGTATACATGCTGTTTAAAATGTGTTCAAAGATCTTTCCTGGTATAGAAGTCAGGCTCACAGGCCTGTAGTTTCCTGGATTCACCTTCTTCACTTTTTTGAAGATAGAGATAACATTTGCCCTTCTCCAATCTTCTGGGACTTCTGTTCTCTGCGAATTTTTAAATATTACGACAAATAGTTCAGCAATTAAATCTGCTGCTTCCTTCAGTGTCCGGGTATGTAATTCATCTGGACCTTGAGACTTGAATTCATTTAAGTTAGCTAAGTCTTACCTCACCATCTCTATGCTTATATATAGCCTGCATTCTTGTATTCCCCTAATAGCACAGGGAAGATCAGCTGATGTTCCATTTGCTTTTCGAGATAAAAGAAGTACAAAATAGGAATTTAAAAGTTCGTCCTTCTCAACATTATTTTTAACCAATTCACCAATTTCATCCTGTAAACATCCTATAGTATCTTTGACTTTTCTTTTCACATTCCCCCGAAATCCTTTTTTATTGCTTTTGGCCTCTTTTGCCATCCTCAATTCATTATTAGCTTTAGCTTTTCTGACACTTACCCCACAGTTTATGCAGACCGCATTATATTCTTCTTTAGATATTCCCCCCTCTTTCTATTTGATATTGTATTTCATCCGTCACTATACTCTCATTGACAAAAACAATAATGCAGCCAGACAGAAATGTCAGATTGTTGCAAAATAATTACAGTTGTGGCATGATTAGATTTTGCACCAGAGGCTCTAAAACTGCTTCCCCCATTACCCTATAAAAAAGGCTCGTAGAAGCTACTTTTGTGTAGTGTACCTCTTGTTGATAGATCGTTGACTGCTAGGCGTGCCTCTACGACGCACCTGAAGACATTTTGCCCAGTGTGGGTAAATGTGCAATAAACCTAAACTTTTGCTCTGATATTGTACTCGCTCACATATATCCTCATTACATTCACATATATAAAGTTTCATCCGATTCCAGCAGATCCTCCTTGGTGCATTATTTTTTTGTCAGCGTTGTATAATCTAGTTATGTTACCGCAGGATCACTCAGATAATGCGATTGGAGTTGCAGCCACAATGGCCCATGAAATGGGACATAATTTTGGAATGAGCCATGACGCTGCCGGTTGTTGCACAGCAAAACCAGAAGACGGTGGCTGCATCATGGCTGCTGCTACTGGGTGAGTAGACTGTTAAAGCCTTATAAAGCAAGTCTGCAACCAATTAATGCATGCCACAAGACATCAGTTGTGTGACGTATTTTATATGCAGATGTAGCAGCCATTAACATGACTGGAGCATTATGATAACTTGATTTACACTATTGTACTAAATGTTATTGTAACTGCATTCTTGTCCGAGTGTGCTCGGGGGGCAGCGGGGGTTAGCGGGGGAAAGAGTGAGAGAGATCTCTCTCTCTCTCCCTCCCGCTACCCCCCCCGCCGCCCCCCGAGCACGCTCGGACCAGTAAGCAGTTACTCGAGAAGAGTGAGGCTCGCTCGAGTAACTGGCTTATCTGAGCGTGCTCGCTCATCTCCACTGTTAAGTTAGCTTTTGCTACATCTGTACTTTAGATACAAAACCGGTCACTTGACTTTCCGATAACTGCAAGGATGCATTGAAGCAAACAACTGCAGTTGTTAACGGAATGACGCTATATAATTATGTGACCTCACTTAATGCCCTTATATTTCTGAGACAGTCCACCCTCTGGCTATAGTGCAGCGTGACACCCCCCCACCTCTTCCACCCCCCAGCTACACATGGATAATGCAAACATCAAAAAAGTAATATATATCTGACAAAATCCTGCCCCTTGCAGTTGGGAAAGGGCATTGCTATAGTTGAAATGTTTGCCAAACCTCATGGATGGTTCCCTCTAGTAATATGCTTTTGCCCTTTGGGGTAATAGATGCCGGTGGTCATGGGTATGGGATAGTATTGGTCGCAGAAAGAATGAGCGATTGACAGCAGCAAAGTAATGAAAAGGGACGACAGTAATATATTTTCTGTGCTTTTTCAGGCACCCATTTCCCAGAGTGTTCAACACCTGTAATCGACGGGAACTGGACCGCTTCTTACGCTCAGGAGGAGGAATGTGCCTCAGCAACACCCCAGACACCAAGACCCTTTATGGAGGAGCACGCTGTGGAAATGGTTTCTTGGAAGAGGGAGAGCAGTGTGATTGTGGAGATCAAGAGGTAGGAGGTGGTATCTGGAGTATGCAGTGCTGGCTTAGATTAAATGGCACCCTGCGCGGAATCGTATAGGGTGCCCTCCATTATAAGAAAAAAACTATGTATATTGCACTGATAGGCAGTGTACCTTCTGCAGAAAGCTGCAAGTTAGCAGCATGCCTACCCCAGAACAGCTCAGGGAATAAATATAGCACCAGAACCAAGCTCATACCATAAATACAGCACGAAGAACCAAGCTTATACCATAAGTGTAGCACTAGAACCAAACTCATAACATAAATACAGCACCAGAACCAAGTTGATACCATACATACAGAACCAGACCCAAACTCATAACATAAATACAGCACCAGAACCAAGTTGATACCATACATACAGAACCAGACCCAAACTTATAACATAAATGCAGCACCAGATTCAAGCTCCTAACATTAATACAGCACAAACCAACCTCCTCATGTAGATACAATACCAGAACCAAGCTCATAACAACTACAACCCCAGAATCAAGCTCAGTACATACATACAGTAGCAGAGCTAAGTGATTGTATAGCTAGGGCGCCGATGTACTGACTGCAACAGTTTGGAATATCAGAGGGGAGGGGACAGAGCCAGGAGGAGGATGTTTCATGTAGCTCCACAAGATCCTGCCGCATGAAGGAAGAAAATTCTCTTATCAGGCGGATCTAAGGGGGGCGATAACCCCTAGCCTACATCTGCCTGGTGTGCCTCGTACAAGCTGGTGGCCAGCGCCCCGGCCACCAGCCAGCTGTGGTGTTATTTGTGCACTTTTGCAAACAGTTTTGATCAAGTCATATTAACATCCTGTTGTTTTTTGTGTACAGCTCCTTGGCAGACTGATGTGCTTCATGATTGCTGCTCCTCCTCCTTGGAATCTGATGTGGAGGGGAAGATGGAAGGGAGTAAGGCTTGGGCTACATGGTGACTTTGGTTTCATGACATTAGGATTCCAGTGTCAGATTGTAACGTTGCATTTAATGGTAGTCAATGGGATCGCGATGTGATGCGCAACCTAATGCGACTGGCATGACTCTTACAAAATCAAGTTGCAAGTTGCAGCGGACGCTGCCAGCATAGACTACAATGCAAGTAATAATACTAATAATAAACTTTATTTGTATAGTGCCAACATATTCCGCAGCGCTTACATAGACGGGGGGGATACAGAAAGACAAAAAATACTAAAATTACAGAACCACGGTTACATAGTAATCAGTTGATGGAAACAATAGGGGTGCGGGTCCTGCTCCAACGAGCTTACATACTACAAGTAATGGGGTGATACAGAAGGTAAAGGGGCTGGAGATGTGCACTGTATGACGAGGTGGAGAGTGAGGAATGCTATACACATAGACAATGGTCAGACATTTAGCTGTGTGACGGCAGAAACAGTATGACTACAGGAGCGGTTTATGATAGCTAGCAGGGACTGCAGTCGGTAGGTCAGGGAGCATGTTATCAGGCGGAGTACAAAGGGGTTTGTTTAGGGAATGCGGTATGCCTCCCTGAAGAGGTACGTTTTTAGAGCTTGCCTGAAGTTCTGCGAGTCCTGGATTGCCCGGGTATCCTTTGGTAGCGCATTCCAGAGGACCGGTGCTGCTCTGGAGAAGTCTTGGAGGCGGGAATGAGAAGTTCGAATTAAAGGGGCGCTCAGTCTGGTTTCGCTAGCAGAGCGGAGGGTGCGGGCTGGGTGATGGATTGAGATGAGGGAGGCGATATAGGGGGCGCTGCACTGTGGAGGGCTTTGTGGATGAAGGAAGCCTCGTGTGACTGCAACTTGTTTGCAACATGTTTGCAATTTTGTGGTTTTGCTAACGGCAAGATCGCAGCTCTAAAATGGTCGAGCGACGGCAAGTCACAGACAAATTAGTTGTCTGAGACCTGATGTTGTACGACCAAAGTCACCTTGTAGTCCTAGCATTATACATGATTGGTATGTTTCTATGGAGCAGCAACAACTGTGTACCAACATACAGCAGCTTTTAGGGAGGACATTAACTGCATGTGTGCTGATTGATGATGCCAAGTGGTCATTCGGCCACCTAATATCTGACCGCTCCTTACTTGTTCACCTTCTCTATTTGTAGCAATGCGATAACCCATGCTGTAATGCCACCACGTGCTCGCTGATGCCAGGGGCTGAATGCGCTCACGGGACTTGCTGCCACGAATGCAGAGTAAGACGTCTCTCCTGTGTTATCCAAACATTATAAATAATAGAAAAAGCATCTGTACATCTGACAAATAAAGCGAAGCGCTCTGTAAACACTTGGACTTTATGGCAAACACGTGTAGCGTAATCCCTGTGTGTAAAATTCCTCATTAGCTGAAGCCACCTGGGTTCCCATGTCGGAAGACATCCAGGGCCTGCGACCTTCCAGAATTCTGCACCGGACATTCTCCTGTTTGTCCTTCCAACTCCTTCCAGCTGGATGGAACGTCTTGCCAGAACGGAGAAGCCTTTTGCTACAACGGGAGATGTCTTACCCACCAGCAGCAGTGCCGGCAGCTCTGGGGAAACGGTGAGCCGGGTCATGGAGACTGTTCTAAGCTTGAATGAAAATGTCACTAGATGTATAAATGTATATATATACGTCTATGAATATATCTAAGGGGTTATCTAGCACGATGTGTGCAACAGCTTTTACACAGTACTAACCTAATAACATATAAAAATGTACACTGTGTAGCTGCTTTATAAGAGACTGCCAGCTAGTAGCGCATTGGACTCCCGATGGCCGTTAGAACTACAGCAGTCCGTCAGGGCATACATTTCAGTAGGTGTTGAAATTGTTCTGCAGCAATATTGGCCCATGCGGACAGGAAGTTTCTTGTAGTTGTTGAAAATTAGATGGCGGTACAGACGTGTTGAACAGCTGACAGGAAGGGTTCATCGATTCATGCTGCTTGTGCCAAATTCTGACCTCCCATCAGTATGGTGTAACGAAAATTTGGATCCATCTGACAAGGTGATGTTTTTCCACTGCTCAGTGATCCAATTTTCGCACTCTTTTGCCCACCGGAGTCTTGCTTTTATGTTTCTCTAAGACAGTTACAGCTTTGGAACTGCTTGTCTGCTGTTATAACCCATCCGTGTTAAGGAATGACAAGTTGTGCAGTCGAACACTTTAGTTGGAGAATCAGTGTTGCATTCAGATGTAATTTGCTTGACTGTGTACTGCCTGTTCATCAGAACGATTCTTAACATCCTCCTCTAATCCCTTTCATCAATGAGCTGCTGTTATGGTCTATCCATGTTAAGGAACAATACGTTGTGCATTCGGACATGGTAATTGGAGCACTAGTGTTGGATTTGGCTGCACCGCCTGTTCATCAGAACGATTCTTGACATCCTCCTCTGACCCCTTTCGTTGACGATCCTCTTTCACTGGATGTTTTTTCTTGATCCCCTCATTCTCGGTACACTCTGTACACCACCGTACAAGAATACCCCACAAGGTTGGCAGTGAAATCCTGACCCTGGCTAGTCTAGCACCAATGACCAGGCCTAGTTGGAAGTTACTCAGATCACTGTATGTTCCATCTAATGTGGATTCACACTGAAACTGATCCACGGAAAACTTGTCACGTGATTTTATGCTGCACTTCGGTGTCACCGGGATAATCTCCATACAGGGAAGCCCCATCATGAAAGGGCTGCTGTCTCTAATAAAGTGGCTATGTAATGTACGTTATACGGAATAGCTTTTACACATTACCAGCTTAACTCATGCTAATATATATGGATAGATATATACCAGTAATTGCCATATGTTTGTATTACAGGAGCCAGCATTGCACCAGATGTGTGTTTTGAAAGGATCAATGCAGCTGGTGATCAGTACGGCAATTGTGGGCGAGATATGAATGGAGAATACAGGAAATGCGAAACCAAGTGAGTGGGCAGTGTGGTAATGCAAAGCGAATGAGACCAGAAGAATAATGAATGAGCAGTATGTGATATGCTATAATAAACTTGGGGTATGATTGTGCGATGCCTCCTGTTCGTTCACTTGCCAGTAATCACTTCTTGCTGCAAACTGAGACGGACAGAATCGTTCAGCTGAGAGACCATGGTTTATCACTCTGGCAGATCTCCATGTGTGTAGGCCGGGATGTCAGCACTCTGCAAAGTTGTGTCCCAGTGGTTAGGGGGACAACAACAAACTCGAATGACAGTAGGAGGTGCACAGAAGCGAAGCTCTGCATATGTAGATCATCAGATCCGAAGAATGGCGCATGGTGATCCATTCTGTGCTGAGAGTGAAATTGGAGGTCACCCCCCGGCCTGGAGCGTCGTCCAGCGTCTACACAAACCATTAGAAGGCGCTTGCATGACATTGGTCTATGAGCCAGACGTCCAGCGACGGATGTTCCACTGACCTCAGGGCTCTCATGGTGCAGAGCAAGACGGCAATAGAGGCTGGAATGGAGTCTGTCATCTTTTATCTTGGACGCAATGATAGCCGTAGATTGGTCTGGAGACCACATGGGTAACGCCATGAAGAAGCCTTCATGAGGGAATGTCACACCAGTCCTTCTCCGGGGATTATGGTGTGTGGTGGTATAATGCAGAGTAGCCGGACCCCTCTAGTCTCCTTTCCAGGTACCCTAATAACTCAGTGTTAGATTGATTGGGTCATGGAACCAGCAGTGCCGCTATTTCTCTGAAATGTCCCCAGAGCTGTTTTTCCACACAACAGGCCACAAGTTGGGCAACTGTGAGCATCCTGCGTGGCCTAGATGTGCTACCATGGCTGCAGCGTCTACGGACCTGTCTCCCATCGAACACATCTGGGACGTCATTGGTTGGCATATGCAAAAAGGAGCTGCAAGCACCCATCTTGATGATTCACATGCCCAACTGCGTTCAGCGTGGCAGAACCTTCCTCAGACAACCATTAGTAACCTCATTCATAGCACGACAAGGCGTATAACTGCGTGCACTTCTGTATGCGGCGCTCATACTCCATACTGAATCGAGATGTTTTGAATAGTTTGTTCCATTTTATATAATTTGCATATCATTAACATGTCGATCAATCCTGCAATTTCCTTAATTCCACAACCTTTCCTTCTTGGTGTTGCAATTTCAGTGTTGAGGGGTGTATGTGCACTATAAGGGAGGGGTATGTAGGGGTAGATCACCCCACAGCTCGGTACCCCTTGCAGATAGGAGTCCATCCTGGCTTCAGAATAGTGGTGAACAAACTCTTTAAGCATAGCTATGGAATGGTTCAGTTACTACGTGGCTGGCAAGGAAGCAGAAGGACATGTATAGTTAGAACAAGTCCTTTAGGTCTAATTGTTTTTTTCTTCTAGACACGCCAAGTGCGGGAAGATCCAATGCTCCAGCTCTGCCTATAAGCCCATAGAGCACAGTGCAGTGGCAATAGACACCACTATTTCGGTGCAGGGGAGACGCATCCTGTGCAGGGGGACACATGTTTACAGAGTAACAGAAGAGGAGGATATGATGGATCCAGGCCTCGTCCTTTCTGGCACTAAATGTGGAGTGAATCAGGTCAGATATGCTCTCCCCAGGGCTTCTATCTATCGAATGTCCTATAGATGGGCTCAAGTTGTATATAAATAATGTAAGATTATCGCATAAAGACGTGTTCTGCAAATTTCTAATACACTTTTGGCTTCAATTTCTCAACATTGTCAAGATCTCTGTTCGCTATCAATAAATGGAAACGATTTTGTTTACATCAGGCGGCTGAAAATCTCTATAGACGTAATACTCTACTTGTTACCATTGTATCCGGTCTAGGAAATCCTCTGTGAAATACATCAGTAGCTCACACGAACGGGTCGGATTCCGCATGCAGATATCTGCAGCGGAAGACCTGCGATTCATCACAGAAAGTAAAAGCAAATGGTCGTGGATGCGTGGAAAGTACACGTATGCATAGTGTATCATCCGTGCGGAAAAAAACTCGAAAGCAGGGAATAACAGGGTTCGTGTGAGCCCAGCCTTAACCCTTTCCAATCCAATTTGTATCCTGGTTTTCCTAGGGGGCTTACTCTTTCTGCCATTACACAACGGCGCTATCTGCTGGCTAAAGCCAGTACTGCATGAGGTGACACGTTGGATAGGCTCCGACAGCAGAGAGGCTGGCAAATTACAGTAAGAGAACCCCAACGGACGTCTTCCAACATCGGAGCTGTACAGCCTTAAATCATAATGTCTTTAGACGTCAGACAGTGGTTTGGAAAGGGTTAATGTGATCTGAGCTATTAGTTTACTCCACTGTGTCAGCTCTGGAAATGTCTAGTCTCCCTAATGAGCAACTGAGACTTGTGTAATGGTTTTGTCAGTCTGATGTATTTCTCGTGGTGTTTGGGTATTCCATGGACCCATAATAGCCACGTGAAAACAAATTGCTGCATGTATTAATAATAATTACATTTATTTGCATTTCCATGGATGGGAATGGCATAGCCATCCATGTACTGTCTGATTTTCACGGACCCGGCACATTGGGTATCTGTGCGCTGCCTGATGTGTGTTGTGAATTCAGCCTTAACTCTTTCCAATCCAATTTGTATCCTGGTTTTTCTAGGGGGCTTACTCTTTTTCTGTCATTATACAATGGCGCTATCTGCTGGCTAAAGCCGGTACTGCATGAGGTGACACGTTGGATAGGCTCCGACAGCAGAGAGGCTGGCAATATACAGTAAGAGAACCCCGACGGACGTCTTACAACATCAGAGCTGTACAGCCTTAAATCATAATGTCTTTAGAGGTCAGACAGTGGATTGGAAAGGGTTAAGGTACATTCGTACGTAGCGGAAACTGATGCGGATTTTCTGCATTGGAAAATCCACCTACAATTCTGCATCAAGAACGGTGCAGATTTTGGTGCAGATCAGCAGCTGATTTCAGCCACTGCTGTAAATAAATAACTAGGACCTAACGGAGCGCATAAACACATCGCGTACAAATGGGCGCCCACTGACACATACTACCAGCACTAAGACTGCAGCGCGCACCATCACCTACAACCACTGCCATCTTTACCCTGGTGACAGGCACCCCACTTTCGCATCACATGACACTCGTTGACCTCTGCTTGTTGTCAATTTAGAAAGCACAGTGCATGCTGGGTGCGGAAGCTTATTCGCTCCCCCGGCATTTCCGCGTGCGCAGCTTTTTGCTGCACAACAAATCCCAGAATCTAAAGTTCCACCACGGCTGTAAAGAGACGTTCAGTCTTGTGTATGGCGACGAGTGAAGACAGAGGAAGGAGGGGGTTTGTCCCCAGCGCCGGATTTGCAGTAAAGTCCACATTTTAAATCAGATTTTTTCGAAGCGGTTTAGATGTGGAATTGACACGGACTTTGTTGTGGATTTTCCACTACGTGTGAACATAAATAAGGCCTCATGTCCACGGGCAAAAGAAGAATTAAAATCCGCAGCAGATTTTAACTCTTCTCCTGCCCGCGGATCCGCACCCCATAGGGATGCATTGACCACCCGCGGTAGATAAATACCCGCGGATGGTCAATAAAAGTGATTTAAAAAAAAATGGAGCATGAAAAAATCTGGACCATGCTCCATTTTCGTGCGGATCTCCCGCGGGGACGGCTCCCGCGGGCTTCTATTGAAGCCTATGGAAGCCGTCCGGATCCGCGGGAGACCTAAAATAGGAATTTAAAAGAATTTACTCATCCGGAGCGGACGGGGAAGGTCTTCTCTTCCTCACGGCCGGATCTTTCTTGCTTCGGCTCGGCGGATGTGCCCGGCGCATGCGCACGGCACGTCGGCGACGTGCCGCCGGCGTGACGAGTTCATCCGCCAGCCGAAAAAGAAGATCCGGCCGTGAGGAAGAGAAGACCTTCCCCGCCCGCTCCGGATGAGTAAATTCTTTTAAATTCCTATTTTCAGCGCTCATGTCCGCGGGGCAGGAGGGACCCGCTGCAGATTCTCCATGTAGAATCCGTAGCGGGCCTGATTTTCCCCGTGGACATGAGGCCTAAGGGTTTGTTCACACGTTGTCGAATTGGTGCAGATTTTCTACAGTGGAAGGTCCGTACTAAAATCCACATCAATTTCGCATCCGCGATCACCAGCAAGCATTTAAAAATCATTTCAGCATTTCCGCTGCGGAAATCTGCGAGCGTAATCCGTGCGTGCCGTGTGCATGAGGGCTTAGTCTTGAAGGTTGCCCATACACATAGTGGTGCCTTTCCCTGTCATGTGCTGGGATCACCGCTCTGTACATGAAGTTTTCTGCTGTCTCAGTGCTTCCCCTTCACTGCTGCACTTGGAAACTCTTACTAAGGCCGGGTCGGATTCTGCAGGTGGGATCCCGCAGCAAAATCCTACCCTATGCCCGGCCAGGCACCAGTACATATCTGTCCAGATCTGTATCGCAGACGTGCGGCCGGCGCGCACAGTACAGATTATGCCGTGTTGTCGCGGATCCCACAAACGTTCCGCAATGATGAGTGCAGAAGGGTCGCGGGGCAGACGGCTTTGATTGACTTCAGTGGAAGCCGTCCGCACGGGAGACGCATAGAACCGCAGCATGTTGCGATTTCTTCTCCGCAAGTAGAAAATCGCAATTGGTTTCCACTCATGGGCAGGAAATTGCGTTTTTCCATAGCATGCTGTAGGCGGCATTTACTGTGGAATACGGAGGCAGATGCTCGCTCTGGATTCCGCAATGCAAATCCGCCAGTGTTAAGGTGACCTAAGGCAAAAGAGTTCTATCTAAGGTCTTTGCATCAGTCACACACAGGTTCCACATGGTGCAGATCTCCACCAAAATTCACAGCATAGATTTTGGTGCCGACTAGAGATGAGCAAACGTACTCGTTTAGAGCAATTACTCAAACGAGCATCGCTTTTTTCGAGTAACTGCCTACTCATGCGAAAAGATTTGGGGGGGCGAGCAGAGGGTTGCAGGGGGAAGAGAGAAAGAGAGAGCTCCACCCCGCCGCCCCCCTGAATCTTTTCGCACGAGTAGGCAGGGTGGAGTGCCGACCCATAACCAAATTCCACCAGGGGCGTAACTATAGAGGGTGCAGGGGATGCGGTTGCACCCGGACCCAGGAGCCTTAGGGGCCCAATAAGGCCTCTCTTCTCCAAATAGGGAGCCTAGTACTATGAATAAAGCATTATAGTTGGGGGCCCTGTTACAGGTTTTGCATTGGGGCCCAGAAGCTTCAAGTTATGTTTCTGTGCAGCATGGTTTAGGTATGGGTACGGGTACAGATACAGATAGAGGGGGGGCCCCAGCTCATATTTTGCATCAGGGCCCCTGAGCCTTTAGTTACGCCCCTGAATTCCACTATGTATGAACGCACTCTAATATATATTCTCATGATTCTGATAGAAGGGAATTCCCTCCAGGATATCCGTGTGCCGTGTGAGGTGGTGGGAGATAAAAGCGTGAATCAATCCAAATCTTATAATGCATTGTAATTTCATTTTATGCAGATTTGCTTTGAAGGACAGTGCAGGAATATTTCATTCTTGCAAGTGGATGAGTGCGCTAAGAAATGTAATGGAAATGGGGTGAGTACATCTGTTCTCTTTCATATGCTGAGATATCTGAGATTAAAGGAACAATAAACATAGAAAATTCGCAAAAAAGTAATAAATATCCTAGCAATTCTTCCCTAAAGAGACCGGCTAGGTCCAGGTCAAAATTTGTCCAGGGACTGGATGGAGGTAGTTATATTATTTAGTGCCGTTCCTTCTCCCGAACTGCTTGTTTCTTATGCCTCTCTTCATGCTTTCAAGACAGATGCACAGTGAACACTAGTGGTGCATTGGTAGTCTAAGACAGGGGTCCCCAACCGCCGGGCCGCGGACCGGGGCCGGGCCGTTGGGTGTTTAGCGCCGGTCCGCGGCACCGCCGGGAACTTTTACTCTAAACACAAGGCCCGCGGGCCGAATCCGGCCCGCTGCCTTGTGCTATGTGGCCCGCGGCGTGCCGACGCCGCTGACCACCGAAGCGATTACCAGCGGGGGCGCCGCAGCTCCCCGCTGGTAAACGCGCTGATGCCGGCGCACACACTGACGTCTGTGCAGCCAGGATACTCTTCCCCGAGTCCCCTGCTCATTAGTTCCGCAGGAGAGGACTCGGGGAGGAAGCGTTCCGGGCTGACGTCAGGGCAAGCAGACAGAGAGCGACAGCAGGGAGGAGGTAAGTATATGGGTTGGGGGGCTACTTATTACAGGGGAAGGGGCTGCCTATTACTGGGGGGGGGCTGGTTATTACTGGGGGGTGGGGGCTACTTATTACAGGGGAAGGGGCTGCCTATTACTGGGGGGGGGGGGCTACTTATTACAGGGGAAGGGGCTGCCTATTACTGGGGGGGGGGGCTGCCTATTACCGGGAGGGCTACTTACTACTGGGGGACCTGCTTATTACAGGGGGGGACCTGCTTATTACTGGGGGGTTGCTTACTGGGGGGGGGGAGTGGTGTGCTTTTTACTGGGGGGGAGGGCTACTTATTACAGGGGAAGGGGCTGCCTATTACTGGGGGGGCTGCCTATTACGGGGGGGCTGCCTTTTACTGGGGGGGGACCTGCTTATTACTGGAGGGGTTGCTTATTACTGGGGGGGGGGGGGGCTACTTATTACAGGGGAAGGGGCTGCCTATTACTGGGGGGGCTGGTTATTACTGGGGGGTGGGGGCTACTTATTACAGGGGAAGGGGCTGCCTATTACTGGGGGGGCTACTTACTACTGGGGGACCTGCTTATTACTGGGGGGTTGCTTACTGGGGGTGGGGGTGTGCTTATTACTGGGGGGGGGGGGGCTACTTATTACAGGGGAAGGGGCTGCCAATTACTGGGAGGGCTGGTTATTACTGGGGGGGGGGGGCTACTTATTACAGGGGAAGGGGCTGCCTATTACTGGGAGGGCTGGTTATTACTGGGGGGGCTACTTATTACAGGGGAAGGGGCTGCCTATTACTGGGGGGGCTGCCTATTACGGGGGGGGGCTGCCTTTTACTGGGGGGGGGACCTGCTTATTACTGGAGGGATTGCTTACTGGGGGGGCTGCTTATTACTGGGGGGGGCTACTTATTACAGGGGAAGGGGCTGCCTATTACTGGCTGGGGGGACCTGCTTATTACTGGGGGGGGGGGGTGTCCTTATTACAGGGGAATGGGGTTGCTTATTACTGGGGGGACTGGTTATTACTGGGGGGGACCGGTTATTACTGGGGGGGGGGACCTGCTTATTACTGGGGGGGATTGCTTACTGGGGGGGACCTGGTTATTACTGGGGGGGGGGGGGCTGCTTATTACTGGGGAAGGGGCTGCTTATTACTGGGGAGGCTGCCTATTACTGGGGAGGCTGCCCTATTACTGGGGGGGGGGCGCCTAGTACTTGGGGGGGGAGGCTGCCTATTACTTGGGGGGGGGCACTGCCTATTACTGGGGGTGGGGCGCTGCCTATTACTGGGGGGGGGGGGACCTGCTTATTACTGGGGGGGGGGGGACCTGCTTATTACTGGGGGGGGGACCTGCTTATTACAGGGGGAGGGGCTGCTAATTACTGAGAGGTGGGGGCTGTCTATTACTGAGGGATGGGGGGCTGTCTATTACTGGGGTGGGGGAGATAAATTATATGCTGCCCTATGTGTGTGCTGGGGGGGGGGGGGGGAGATTATACACTGCCCTATGTGTGTACTGCCAGGACATTCTAATGTCATAACTAAATAAGAATGCACTAAACTCCAACACCCCTTCATAACCCCGCCCCCTATAACCAAAGCCCCGCCCATGTCCCGCCCAACCCTGCCGGGCCTTGTAAAAATGGTCTTGCTTGAAGCCGGTCCCTGGTGCCAAAAAGGTTGGGGACCACTGGTCTAAGACATGACACACTGCTATGATTGGCCAGTGCTACTCACCTGAGCAGCTTTGGCTAATCAGAAGTAACATATAGCTGTGGCACAATGTGCATTAAGTAGTGACAGAAGCGGCACAGCCATGTTGGAAGAATAAAGAGGGACCCTAAAAGAAGCAGACTGGGGAGCATGAGGGTCACTTTAAATCAGTTTTCGGGCAAAATCCATTGATGACCTAACCTTAGGATACGTCATCAATAGTTAATAGCCAGGGACCCGCTTGGATCCCTGCCAATCAGCTGATTGCCCAGCCTGCTTTCAGTGCAGGCTGGATGTGCGTCATAGGGAACAGGAGTGGAAGTGGCCTAACTGGA